>NC_083569.1:75054648-75184648 GCF_027579695.1 Neoarius graeffei | reverse complement strand
TTGTAATGAAAATCAATATAACCTGTTTAACTCTCAATAAATTTGTGGCTGTTTAAGACAAACTGGATTAAATTGATTTTTTTTTTTTTTTGGAACAGGGATAGATTAAGGGTGTTTGCTCCATCCAGTTCACACATCAGTCCAGTTTTGCATGTCCATGTTGTCCAGTTACTGCTCAACTCTTAACATCCCAGTAAATGGACTGGTTCTGCTACATTATGACTAGCTATGAAGGAATGTATGAATTTGTATATTTACGGTATAGTGACTGGTTCAGGACTGCTGTCCAATGCAGGGTATATTCCTTCCTGAGCAGACTCCGGGCCCAGCACAAACCTGATAAGATGAAGTGCTTTCACATGATCCATGTAATTTTTAAATTCCAGTGATTGAAATGTTATCTTTACAATGAAAGATCATATGTGATGACTTGCAAAATTATTTAACACAACCCGTAGCCCGTAGTCAGCTGGGATAGGCTCCAGCTTGCCTGCGACCCTGTAGAAGGATAAAGCGGCTAGAGATAATGAGATGAGACAACCAGAATTATATATTTCTGAATAACAAATAATACACATTCTATCTGTCAGTATTTTATTGCAAACGTGTGTTCTTTTCCACTGAATTTAATCTAAAATTAATTATTGGTGGGCGGCGCGGTGGTGTAGTGGTTAGCGCTGTCGCCTCACAGCAAGAAGGTCCGGGTTCAAGCCCCGTGGCCAGCGAGGGCCTTTCTGTGTGGAGTTTGCATGTTCTCCCCGTGTCCGCGTGGGTTTCCTCCAGGTGCTCCGGTTTCCCCCACAGTCCAAAGACATGCAGGTTAGGTTAACTGGTGACTCTAAATTGACCGTAGGTGTGAAATGTGAGTGTGAATGGTTGCCTGTGTCTGTGTCAGCCCTGTGATGACCTGGCGACTTGTCCAGGGTGTACCCCGCCTTTCGCCCGTAGTCAGCTGGGATAGGCTCCAGCTTGCCTGCGACCCTGTGGAACAGGATAAAGCGGCTAGAGATAATGAGATGAGATTAATTATTGGTCAGCAAGCATTTCAAAGATCAATCAAAAACCAAAATGGTGTTTGCATAATTATTCACCCCTCCAGGTTCTGGAAGATCCAGATGAAAGATATTGTCTCATCAAGGACACAATTGACTTATAATTGGCCTTGACCTGTGAAATATTAAAATAGCTCCCATTGTCTTAACAAAACCCATCTCTGTTGAAGTGTCTTTGAAAAGACTGTCAATCAGAAGTAAACAGGTAAAAATGAAAACTAAAGAGCATTCTCAGGAAGTTAAAGAGAAGGGAACAGAATTTCATAACTTAGGAATGGAGTGTAAAATTCTGTAGAAGAGATTGGACCTCCCAGTAAACACTGTTGTCTCAATTGTGAGGAAGTAGAAGCTACATCACACTACCCAAGTGTGACCTGCACAAGGCCATCCCTCAAAACTTAGTACAAAAACATGACTGATTCAGGATACCACAGCATGGCCAGCAGTCACTCTGACGAAGTACAGAGTGCAGTGCGTGAGAGTGGAGTGAAGTTGCACCATACAACTATTTTGGAAATGTATGGGAGGGTGGCAATCATGAAACCAGTCCTCAAGTAGATCCATATGAAAGTACGACAGACCCAGGGTTGGTTGGTTGGTTATTTATTTATTTATTTATTTATTTGTTTGTGTGTGTGGATTTGATGAGACAAAGTCATGACAGTGTATTTGGACAAGTTTCAAAGTGCTGTGTGTGGTGTGAACCAACTATCTCAATTAACACCATCCCGACACTGAACTATAGTGGTGGCAGCACTTTATGAAAGTACGAGTGTGACCCAGTAAAGATGTGGTTTTGGTGTTATGATGCCAAGGTTAATTTACTGCATTTGGGCAAGTTTCAAAGCACTATGTGTGGTGTATATCTAACCCAAGCCATGTCTCAAAGAACCCCATCCCGACAGTGAAAGATGGTGATGGCAGCATTGTGCTCCGGGATGCTTTTCATACACAGAACCTGTGTGTCTTGTCAAAAAAAAAAAAGAAGGAAAAAATGGATGGAGCAAAATAAAGGGGGATATTTCAAGAGAACCTGCTTCTGTCTGTTAAAAAAAGTGGAAGAAAATTTTACCTTTCAGAAGCAAATCTGCCAGAAAGAATGGGTGACAATCACTCCCAAACACACTGTAAAAAAAAAAAAGTTAGGTCAACTTAAAAATGTAACGCAACCAGCTGCAAAGCATTTTTAAGTTTTCTTAACTAAACTTTTTAAGTTTACTCAACTAGGCCTGTACAGTTGTGCCAACTTAGTCCAAGTTACACTTTGAGTTCACACAAAGCAGTGTTTTAAGTTTCCTCAACTTTGCTTTGCAAGTGCAAGCAAATAATACATGTAATTAAGCTTTGATTGAAACAAGAAGTTGGGTAAACCATCAACCCAACTTTGAAAAGCAAGGTACAGTAGCACAACTGCATGGTACTGTAACTTAAGAAAACTTACAAATGCTTTGCAGCTGGTTGCGTTATATTTCTAAGTATGCACAGCTTCCTTTAAACTGAAGTTTAACCGAAGCTCTTCAAGTTTAATGAGCTACATTAAGAGATAAAATGCAATTAATGTATCACTCTAGTATGTAAGACAGACAGTCGAAACAGTGAATTAAGTAAAACCAAGCACAACTATTTATTTTGACATTTCCAACCTTTTTGTGCAGTTATTACACTGAAAACATAAAATAATCAGGTTTAAGAATACGTATACCACAATAACAAAAATGAAGTTTACTTGGTTAACTAACAAACACGCTTGCCTTCCTTATGGCCAGAACCTTTACATTGTGACCTAAAAGAACCAACACTGCCATTTTGACTGTGCATACACACACATTACACTGGAGCCTTAAAAACAAAACAAAAACATTGCTCACAGAAAAGCAGTAAAAATATACCTAAATAAAGATACCTCTGCCATAACTATAAGTGCTGCAGAGTACTATGCTAATCTAACCAGCAATATCTCCCTTGTGACATTCCATCATGACATATACAACATACAATGTCACTTATTTTCACAGTCCATCACCTCAGCATTTTATTTCTATGCTGAACTAGTTTACTTGGTTAACTATCAAACACACTTGCCATCCTTATGGCCAGAACCTTTACATTGTGACATAAAAGAACCAATGCAGGCCTTTTTGACTGTGCATACACATACACACACACACATTACACTGGAGCCTTAAAAAAAAAAAAACATTGCTCACAGAAAAGCAGTAAAAACCTAAAATAAAAGATACCTCTGCCATAACTGTATAAGTGCTGCAGAGTACTATGCTAATCTAACCAGCAATATACGCAAGCAACACAAAGTCACTTGTTTTCACAGTCCAGCACCTCAGCATTTTGTTTCTGAAAGACTGTACCTTTGCAGAAAGTTTGGTATCAAGGTGCATGAAAACTTTTTGAATGGTTTTGAACATGTACTCCAGTTCCTTTGGATACTTCATGTTCAAAGCATAAATCAATCCAAAAAGGAGGGCCATAGCAGTGGGAAGGTCAGGGAGGTCATCAAGAACAATCTGCTCCTCAATAATCAAAGCAAAACACCTTACATTGGCATCTGTGTCGGTGGTAGCAATGTCGTCCTCAACAACCGTTAAAATTCCTATCTGGACTCCACGAGTGTTGACGCTATCCACATCCACATATGTATCCTGCAGGGCAAAGATGCATATATAACTTTAAGGGGAATTTCAGTCATTTTCAACATACACCTCTATTAAGCTCACTGAGACTTCGTACAGACAGTTAGCAAAACAGCTAAACCTCTGGGGGAAGAATTAAACTGTTTTTAAACTGCTCAAAATGTCACCCCAAAAGCTATGCATCACCTGGCATCTTAGAACACAGCACTGTAGCATGTCTTCTCATCTCATTATCTCTAGCCGCTTTATCCTTCTACAGGGTCGCAGGCAAGCTGGAGCCTATCCCAGCTGACTACGGGCGAAAGGCAGGGTACACCCTGGACAAGTCGCCAGGTCATCACAGGGCTGACACATAGACACAGACAACCATTCACACCCACATTCACACCTACAGTCAATTTAGAGTCACCAGTTAACCTAACCTGCATGTCTTTGGACTGTGGGGGAAACCGGAGCACCCAGAGGAAACCCACGCGGACACGGGGAGAACATGCAAACTCCGCACAGAAAGGCCCTCGCCGGCCACGGGGCTCGAACCCAGGACCTTCTTGCTGTGAGGCGACAGCGCTAACCACTACACCACCGTGCCACCCCTGTAGCATGTCTCATTCCAGATAAATAAATGTAAAAAAAAAAGTGGTTAAAATAGCGTGTTTCATCAAGCAGACAAATACCGGTTTGTTTACCTGGGCCTGGGAGGTGTAGACCTCTGCAGTGACATTGGCAAACCATAATCAAAACCCCCACCCTGGTTCCATGCCAAAAAAGCCTGTGAAAATTAACATGGGGGTTTTGAATACTCATCACTCCATCAAGCTTTGTAGGTGACAGAGAAGTCAGAGATGCAGACGTTTTTGCCAACACACTCTTTTTCTGTCTTTTCTCGCTTGGTGTTCGTCGTCTGTTAAGAGATGAACTATGTTTTTTGCTAACCTGTTAATGCATACCATTCTCTATGCCCGCTTTCCACATCATGGTCTCAAAAAGGGCTGCACGGTAAGTCTCAGTTTGTATGCATCAAACAACAAAACATACACAGATGCAATAATAATAGATGACTTAGCAACTTATAAAAAGTGCAACTTTAAGGTATGCAATGATTGTTTAGTGCAGATATAACTATAAAACTCTACCATTCCCTTGAAATCCTTGCAAGAGACTGTGATATGCAAAGTCAGTGCAGAGACTAGTTGGCTGCAGGTTAGCAAAATCATACTTGACCTATCAAACACAATGTCAAATACAAGACAAAGATCAAACAGCGGGAAAAGACAGCAAGAGTGTGTCAGCAAAAACGTCTGCATCTCAGACTTCACCGTCACCTACAGAGCCTGACAGCAGCAATTATTCAAAAACCCCACGTTAATATCCATAGGCTTTTTCGGCATCAAACCAGGAACGGGGTTTCAATCATGTTTTCCTCACTATGGAGGTCTATCCTCCTTCCTTCTGATATCGGCATGAACTATAACTGCACCCATGAGCATGAAAGGCTGCGTGAGCGAAGTGATTGAAAGGGAGATATCATAGTAACACAAGAGGCCAGAGTCTAAGTTTTGTAGTGCTTATGATAATAGCTCACTCATTTCTGAGCAGATTTTCTTCATTTTTGTACCAAATGAAAGTGCACTAAGCTCACTACCAAAATCAGAGTTTAGAGAAACGCCTTTTCTTTTCGACATTTCCTTTCATGGTGACAAATACCTTGCGTACTGAACTATATTTCTAACCATAATAGCCTAGGAGTAAGGGATGCAAGCTCAGTTACATGAAAACTTGACAAGTGAATAATCATAATAAATTCCTATACAGGGCGGCACGGTGGTGTAGTGGTTAGCGCTGTCGCCTCACAGCAAGAAGGTCCTGGGTTCGAGCCCCGGGGCTGGCGAGGGCCTTTCTGTGCGGAGTTTGCATGTTCTCCCCGTGTCTGCGTGGGTTTCCTCCGGGTGCTCCGGTTTCCCCCACAGTCCAAAGACATGCAGGTTAGGTTAACTGGTGACTCTAAATTGACCGTAGGTGTGAATGTGAGTGTGAATGGTTGTCTGTGTCTATGTGTCAGCCCTGTGATGACCTGGCGACTTGTCCAGGGTGTACCCCGCCTTTCGCCCGTAGTCAGCTGGGATAGGCTCCAGCTTGCCTGCGACCCTGTAGAAGGATAAAGCGGCTAGAGATAATGTGATGTGAATGTGAAATTCCTATACATTAATGAGGTCTACTGCTGATCTGGGGTTACCACCACAAATAGCTAAATGGGTTGGAGAATTCAATTATGGCTTGGTTTACACACCAAGCAAAATTTGAAGAAGGAATCTGTGCTCTCCCTCAAAAACAATGGTAGGCCTCGCAGAGCTGCTGTTTTCCTATGCAAAATCACATTGGTTGTCTGGAAGATAAAGCAAAACAGTGAACAAATATCCTTTGTATTTGTAAGTAAGGTAAGGGCTAGGGCACAGTTAGATGACATTTCTAATTAATAATTTCAAGTTCTAATTATTTTCAAGCATGTAACAAAATAGTGTTTGAAAGATGCTTCTCTTTGGATAAAAGTATCTGCAAAGTTACCTAGCAATACACAAAGAGTAAAGACTGTCAGAAATATACACAATCGATGATAGAAATTTACCTTGCTATCCATTTTGTCCAGAAGACTCTTCAAGTCCTCTTCAAAGGCTCCACTACATGACCTGTACAGTTTGATGATCTTTGGTGTATATTCATCAAGTGAAGAGAAGAACGTCTCCTTGAGATTAACTCCAGTGATTCTGTAAAGCTCTGTGTGAACCTATTACTGGGTCATATAGAATTTAGGTGCATTTAGTCATACTAATATAACATGCTTCATGTAAAAACTTAAACCATTTCAAATCTATGCACTTGCTTGCTCTTCCAAAAATAACGCCGGCCACGGTTTCATAATGTCAACCACTGGAGGCTCTTCATCCACAATTTCTTTCCTTCGTAAGGCAAACATACTGTATGTTCCATTTTGGAATTAACGAGTGCATGGTTGGGATGTCTCTTTTTCATTTCTTCCTGTAAAGCAGCTTTTTCATTTTGTAGAGTTAAATCAGTTTGTCCAGTTGGAATGTCAGGAAGGAAGTTCACTTCACATTTTTGCCTTCTTCAAACGATTCCTGGAATCTTCTCCTGTTCTTTTCTGGTTAACATGAACTTCACTGCAACCTGCTGCTCCTAGTTTACGGCGGTAATTTCCAACTTTCGTAATTTCGAAATAGCATCACTCTGAAAGCTTAAAAGTGGATTTCCTTTTAAATACTGCCCACTACGTGTCGACTTGTACCATCCTGGCAACTCCTCCTCACTGAAAACTGCTTTTTCCAAGACATCATCTCTGTTTAACAAAACTTCAATAACTCTTAAAACCAAGACATAGACAAAGCTATTTTGATGCAGTCCATCATAAAGGTACTCAACTGGGTCAATCACTTGAAAGTTTCCCCTGAAATATACTTCTCTTCTACGTTCTGTTGAAGGGATACCTTTCTCTGAAGTGCTGTGATAAAGGATTTGTAGTGTATACAGCCTCTGAAATCAGTTCTGTTAGTTCCTATCTTAATAAAGCGTCAATGTTTTCGTACCTCTTTAAAATATCATCAATTGTTTCCTTTGCATTAAGTTTTGAAAAAGACGAAAGCATATTAATTCTACTTAATATTTCCTGTGTTGCACTTTTAGAAATGTGCAGTATAGTCTGCATGTAAAGCATCAGTGAAGCAAACTTAATTTCAAGGGTGACATAGTCCACTGGCTCTGGGTAGGACGTTTCAGATGCAGGGCGAACTACTGGAAAAGGGTCATTCGTTGTGGATCACATGGAGGATCATCTCCAGCAGACAAGAGTGGTTCAATGCTTCCAGACACATCTTGCTGAGATGTTATAGATAATCTAAACTCTTCAAGTGAATGAGACTTATGCTTCCTAGATATGTGACTCATAAAACTTGAAAGAATATTTGTGCTAACCTGGCAGTTCCTAAAAGGACACCTCACAGTTTCATGATTCCTTAAATGGCTTTTGATGTGGTTTAAAAAGGTTTTTGGTTGGCAATTGTCTCTAAATTCACAGGCTTCGCACGCAAAATTAAAATGGGCTGCTTGTTGTAGAAGTTCTCTGTGTGCTCATGACAAATGTGACTTCAACGCACCTGGAGTTCTGAAAGTGCAAACGCACTAAGGATAGAGACAGGGCAACAGACAAGTGTGTCTTTGATAATGACACAACAGGTAGTGGTTCAGAAGAACGTCAGGACTGGGACTCTCAAATCTGCACAGTTTACATTGCATTCCAAACCTGCAAGCACACACACATTAGTTAAAATGTCTTAAATTCAACAATTCTAAAATAAAACACTAATTCATTAACCAGACATATTTCTGCCAATAAAATTTCTTACTGCAAATCTGTGTTGAGTAACTGTACTAACAACACTTTATGATTAACTCTGGATATCCCCAGGCATTCTACTAATATTAGTACTACTCAATACAATATCAAGATAGGCCTTACAGATAGTTAGGGGAAATATCAATGTTCGACTTGCTAGTCATGCTAACATTACTGAACCAGGTGTATTCTGCAAACCTTTCCACTGTTCAAATGCTGCTACTGAAATCACAACCTCTCATATTCAATCTCTCAAATACTTTTAGTACAAGAATAAAACACTTCATATCTGAGCATATTCCGAGTAGCATTACAACCCTATGTATGGCAAAAGGCTTTTGAAATAAAACAGTGAACATAACGGCATCATGTCATGCCTCCCGCCACCTTATAGTTACTGAAAGCAATTTCTAATAAGATTTATTTAGCAACATTGTGTAGTTAAACACACACATGTTGTTACCAATGTCAATTGTTTCACATTCCAAGAAGAAATTTCACACCGAAATTACTGAAAGGCTTAAATTAATATTCGTTTGGTATTGGTGCTAACAAGCAGGCTAAACTGGAAGCAAAGACCGGCTCTGCTTGAAGCATGACCGCAAACAATGTTCGCTACTTGCTCAAGCCAAGCCACAGTTAGCCATAGCTAGGAATGGCTGATGTTAGCAAGCATAGTAATGCTAAGCACTTGACGCGAAGCTTGGTTAATAATTTATCATTTATTCTCTGACTACAACTTTTACATAGAAATTGTTTCAGTTCAAACTATCCAAAGTAATGACACGACTGGATAAAGTGCAAAAGTAGCGGTGTCACTTACCTTACACGTAACCAACGACCGAAAAGAGTACCGCCATTGAAATTTAGCAGACATTTCCATCTGTCGTCGTCTTTGCAAGAGAGAGATGACATGCACAATAACAGAAAGTACGTAATGTCTACAGTGAAACTGAAGAAGTGATTTAACTAAACTTACTTTCTCATGTCACTTGAACATCAGATGAAGAAATATGCGTAAACTCATGTTTTAAAGTGATATTAACTTTTGCTAGGTATATTTGTTCATTCAACATTGCATCTTAAAGTGCCATTCCACCATTGGATGTATTTTTTTGGCATAAAATACAATATATTTTATGACAACATGACTAGACAGAGAAATCTTTTAGCTTCAAAATGATATATCAAACATAATTTTTTATGTTTGATATATCATAAAAACAGACTCTTTTCTGTGTTGTCACATCCATGTACAGCGCAATTTCCATGTTTCGCTCACTTAGGTGATGCCATGTTGTTGTGTCCTCTATGGTCTCCTCACTACAACTGGGCGGGCAATCCATACAGTGGGTGGGAATCCAGAGGGGGGGCGTGGGGATCATCTCCCTTGCTGACATAGTAAATGGAAGAGCTTATCAACGCGCCGTTTTGACGCGCCATTCTCAAATGTTGGGCACAGTTTGGTTTACACATTATGAAATTTCTAGCCACTGGGGTGACTTAAGAAGGTCAGAGGAACTCATTTTAACGTTAAAAAACCTCAGAAAGTGAAAATTTCATGCCATGGGACCTTTAATCAATTATTGTCACAAAAGGCATAGTGGATTACATGTGCAGCAATAATCACACATTCATATAAACACTGCACATTCCCATAAAACCTATTGCACTTTTGCCCATCTAACATGTATAAATAACACATTCACTGAACCCCCCCCCCCCTTTCCCATAGTATAGTTCAATCCCACAATGCATTGCGCAGGCCAGATGCTACACTGCAAAAAATGGCCTTTCAAAAATAAGAAATAAAAGATTAAAACAAAGCATATTTGCTTGAAATCAGGTGAAAAAAATCTGCCAATGGAACTAGTCAAATTTGACTTGGTAAGATTTCTGAAAGTAAGATGAAAAATCTAACCTGTTTTTAGATGAAATAATTCCAAAATAAAATTGGGGAACTTATTATGCGAGATCTGATCAACTCAAAATAATCAAAATAGTTCTTATAACAAGATCACACTTCTTACATTTAGCCATTTTTTGGGGGGCCTTTTCCACCTTTATTGGATAGGACAGTGTAGAGACAGGAAATGAGCGGGAGAGAGATTGGGAAATGACCTCAGGTCGGAATCGAACCCAGGTCCCTGGATTTATGGTATGGCACCTTATCCACCTGAGCCACGACAATACATTTTGGGGGCACTAGATTCAAAGATTTCAGTAAAGTTCATTTATTCCCAAACAAAGCATACGGTACTTTTTTTTTTTCTTGAAACAAGATGAACCGCATTTGACAAATGTCCAAAATGTACTTACTTCTTTTTAAAAAAAACTTGTTTTATTTTCAAAGGTACTCCAAATAAGACTTTTTCTCTATACAAGATTTTCAATATGGACTGTCTAAAAACTAGCCTTTCTAGCTAAATGAGGTTTTGCTTGTTGGGCAATTATCTCATCTCATTATCTCTAGCCGCTTTATCCTGTTCTACAGGGTCGCAGGCAAGCTGGAGCCTGTCCCAGCTGACTACGGGCAAAAGGCAGGGTACACCCTGGACAAGTCGCCAGGTCATCACAGGGCAGACACATAGACACAGACAACCATTCACGGTCAATTTAGAGTCACCAGTTAACCTAACCTGCATGCCTTTGGGGGAAACCGGAGCACCTGGAGGAAACCCACGCAGACATGGGGAGAACATGCAAACTCCACACAGAAAGGCCCTCGCCGGCCCCGGGGCTCGAACCCAGGACCTTCTTGCTGTGAGGCGACAGCGCTAACCACTACACCACCATGCCACCCCTGTAGCATGTCTTATTCCAAGTATCATTTCCCTTGGCGGCACTAATATTAAAAACATCCGCACCTTTAAATATCTTGGTTATAATGTCAGCAACTGTGATGAATCCTCACACTTCCTGCATGCTAGGATAAGTGCTGCATTCATGAAATGGAATGAACTGAAACACGTTCTAACTGACCACCGAATACTACTAAAAACCTGTATAAAGTTCCTCGTGGCATGCATTCGATCTCGCCTCCTGTACAGCACACAGGCATGGCAACTATCATCCAGTGAAATTCACAAAATTGAGGTAGTGTGGCACGGCTTCCTAAGGAAAATGATTAAAGGTGGATATAAACGAAAGAATGCCCCCGACCAAAAGAACACTACAAATGAAGATATAGACTGGAGCTACAAGATGTCCAATGCTGACCTCCGGAAACTGACAGGAACCCAGGATATAAAACTATCCTGCTACGTACAACAACTAAAATATATTGCTCACGTTTGCCGGATGGGCAATAACCAAGTGCAAAAGCAGCTCCTGTTTGACAAAAATGGTTACAAATGGATGAAATGGGAAAATCTGCTGGGCATAGACACCCAACAGATAAGACGTATGATGATGGACAAATCAAACTTTGAGCAACTGCTACAGCAGAAGCACCCCTAGAGAGTTTAACTTTTGACAGGGGAACATGATGATGATGATGAAGGTACTTGGCTCGGCGGCCACATGAAACGTAAACACCATGGACAGCGGCCAAACTCATAACTCTACAGACCGAAATACATGAAACCAAGTCCTACTAGGGTCTATTTTACTGATCTATGTTCAAGCATCATGCAAGTCTTCCTTCTCCTTGAATAAGACCGTGCATTCAACTGCCTTTTTGACATGACTGCATCGAAATACCACTCAACAATATTTCACGCACTCCATCAAGAAAAAAGTTAAACATGATGAACACGGGCATACTGTTTTGAGCATACGATTTTTAAAAAAGAAACTAGCTACATCAAAGTCCTTCAATAAACCCATCCTTTAGCGCAAATGAGCTTAACCTAGTTCAAAGCATGACGCTAGCAGTAGCTGCATAAGGCAAAATCATGTGGGCCTTTCATCAACAACAAGCCACGGCGGGCAAACATTAATAATCAAGTGTCCTTACCTTAAAACGTTGTCTTGACCACAGAACTTCTCAAGTATTTCACTTAAATCCACATGGGTTAACAACACACCCAACACAGCTAGCGAGAAATGTGGATCTGCGCTAGCTTTGTATTGCTATTCCCCTCAGTATGCTTACTCTGTCTGCTGCCCGAACTGTGAACATTATAGGCTACAATCTTTTCATCAATTTCTTCAGTAGATGCCGTTTTAGACATTTTATTATCCCCATCGAAATATGCTATTATACTAACAGGATTATAACTCAAATCACACGACACGTATTCAAATCACAACTGATTTATTTTACTGTTGGACAGATCATAGCATATCTAGCCTAGCTGCACATAGCCTAGCTGCTGGTAGGCTGATAACTGATAAGTAGCTGATATTCTGAACAGATTGGTGATCCTTACCTTAAAAAGTCTGTGACTTTAGGCAACGATTCTATCATTACCTGCATCTCTCTCTTTTTTTCCTTTTATGCGCCCTGCTAACATGTGAACGCTTCATCTTTCAAAGCCTCTAAATTTGTGTCTCAGTAGTCTGCAGTCTTTGGCGCGCTTTCGTGCGTGACGTTACATTTTGTTACATTTTATTCTGGTACAGTTGTGGGTGTTCGTTTCGCGAACCACATCCACCATGTCTCTTACAGCAGGCTACTGTGCGCTCATTTATTTCTAACCTTATTTCTATCCGTACATTAATGTAGGCCCACGATTCCGACAGTTTATTATTTTATTAATATTACAAGGCCCCTGATTGGCTGTGGCCCAGGGGCTTGAGCCCCCCGAAGCCCCCCCCTTAAAGCGCCGGTGCATGTCCGCCATCGTCTGTGTGAGACTCGCGCGCGCAACAACTGTCCTTCCCGTGATTCATTTCCAGAACGCATTTCCCCTTCTCCATTTTAGCCTTTTTTAATTTTTTTTTTTACTCAGTAACAGTTGTGATGTAAAATGTACCGAAGTACACTACTTAAAAGAAAACGTACTTAAGTAAAAGTAAAAGTACACTCTTTAAAAATTACTTGAAAAAGTACACAAAAAAGCTACTCAAGTACAGTAACGCGAGTAATGTAATTTGTTACTTTCCACCTCTGGTTATGGGTTTGAAGTGGGATGAGTTTCTGGTGATGACATGATTGTTGTTTTTGGCTGTCACCATAGAACCTTTTATGGCAACAATTTTGTATGGGTGGGGGTTGTAGGCAGGGCATAGCTTCCCATCTTTCTTTTGACGACACAGGACGAAGTCACCCACCCTCAATGTCGATGGAGTAACATGGCGCATCCTGTCCACATGTCGTTTCATCTGTTTCTTTGCCAGGGCATCTGCCTGTTGTATTGGTACAGCAGTTGGACACCTGATGGGGACAGGAGAATCAGGTAACTTGATCTGAAGGGGCCTCCCAAATAGCACATCAGCAGGAGCCAGGCCAGTTGAGCAGTGAGGTGTGGCACGATAATTGCGAAGGAAAGCGTACAAAGTCTGTTTCCATGGGCGGCGTTCCACATGTGTTGCATGTATGGCCTTTTCAAGAGTGCGCATGAAACGTTCGGCCTCTGCATTAGCCTGCGGCCAAAGTGGAGTTATTTTCCTATGACTGAAACCTAGGTAAGTTGCAAACTCTGCAAACTCTGAGCTTTGGAAGGGTGGGCCATTATCGGTTTTGACTTCTAGAGGGATCCCCAATGTCGAGAATATTTTGTCAAGTTTGGGAATGGTGGCCCTGGCTGATGTAGATTGCAGAATCTCTACTTCTGGATACCTCGAGTATTCATCAATGACCACCAAAAGGTAATCACCAGAGGGGAATGGACCACAGAAGTCAACCCCAACTTTTTCCCATGGTGATGATGGCAACTCAGACATGCAGAGAGGTTCTCGTGTGTGAGTGACTACAACCACCTGACATGGGATGCAGCCAGCCATCATGGTTTCCACCTGTCTGTCAATGCCAGGGAACCAAACCTTCTCCCTGATCAGTTTCTTTGTTTTGGCCAGTCCCTGATGGCCTTCATGCACAAGTGATATTGCTCTGGACTGTAGAGAGTGGGGTATAACAATTTTCGTGCCCCGTAGTACAGTGTCATCAGTGGCTGTCACAGTCAGATCATCTTTGACTTTGTGGAATGACTTCAGGGCAGCAACATCGACCCCATCAGCAAAGTCTTGTGTTGTAGACAGCGAGTCCCATGCGTTTTGTTTGATAATGTTGATTACTGTGCCTAGTGTGGGGTCAGCCTTTGTTGCCTCCTGAATTTCTGTGAGTGTCATTGCTTTGGGGACAGCATTCACAGTGACAAAATTGACATATTCTTCCACTTGTTGTTCAGCATTTGAGGCACCCAGAGAGATATGACACACGTGTGCAGGGTGGCGTGACATGTAATCTGCTGGGTTGTCTTTGCCAGCCTTGTAACGGACTCTGTAGTGGTAAGGTTGGAGTCAGACGTAGGCTCCAGTGTTCGATACGAGAAGGCGGCTTAGATTTGGGGTTGTTGAAAATCCATTCCAAAGGTTTGTGGTCACTGACAAGGGTAAATGGTGCCCCATAAAGATACATGTGAAAATGTTCACAGCCCCACACAATAGCAAGGGCCTTGCGTTCCGTTTGTGAGAGGTGACAAAGCTCTGCTTGCATAGCTCACTACCCTGGCTGGTTCATGTGGGCTACGTCTCTGCGCCAACACGGCTCCAAGGCCCACGGGACTTGCATCCACCACTAGTTCAGTCAGTTTGTATGGGTCAAAGTATGTCATGACTGCATCATTTGACAGGCTTTGTTTCAACTTATCGAGAGATTTTTGGTGTTCCTCTGTCCAAGTCCAGCATATATTCTTTTTTGTAAGCCCTCTCAATGGCTGTGTTATGGTGGCGAAATCTTTGATGAAACGGGCACTGTAATTTGCCATGCCAAGAAGACTGCGAACCTCGCCAGCATTGGTTGGTGCAGCAGCATCATGTAGTGCCTGAACTTTTTTTGGATCAGGAGAGAAACCTCCATCTGAGAATGTGTATCCAAAGAAGTCCAGAGTAGTTTGTGCATAGGAGCATTTGGCCTTGTTTAGAGTTAGGTTTTTTCTTTCAGGCGCTGAAGCGTTGCTCTTAGGGCTGCGTCATGGCCAGCTTTCGTTGTGCCGAACACTAGAATATCATCACTCAGATTGATGACTCCTGGGATACCATCTAGGGCTTGCTGAACAGCATTTTGAAATACTTCAGCTGCTGATGACACTCCAAAACTCAGTCTTTTGTATCGTCTCAGTCCTATGTGAGTGGAGAATGTTGTGATGTATTGCAATGATGGCTCCAGCTCCAACTGATGATAGCCGCAATTTAAGTCCAATTTTGAAAAGAATCGAGCTCCATTGAGTGCTTGTATTACATCGTGTACTGTAGGTGTAATCAGGGGCGCCACCAGAAATTTTGGACCCCATGAAAGATTAGAATTTTGGGCCCCCCACCTTTGTCCACCCTCGTCACAATTGCACTATTGTCATTATTTGACTTTTGATAGCCCATGGACCTTGAGTTTGTGACTTTGTTATTACATTTTGTGTATTAACCTACCAGGGACTAGATGAAAACTGGTCAGTGACTAATTCTGGTGCATTTACAATCACAAATGAAAATTCAAGATTTTGCCACATGCCTTTTTGTGCTAGGACAATTGGTAGTGAAATGTGTGATGTGACTGCTAATAAATCATAGAACACGTAACCATGTCAAACACTTGACTGGTGTCCCTTATTAGCAACACTTTAATCTAGCAAACTGTATATGGCGCTCGCTCATTAAAAACTTCAATCCTAAAGCATTTATGGGTTGTATTGCTGCTTACATCCTTCCCCAAAGGGGGGGAGGGGGGGTTTCAGTGGTTTGGTAGGGCGGAGGTCCCCCTGTGGCTGAATCTGTGCATATTTAGGGCACCCCATTAGTTATGAAACTGGTTATTAGCACTAGTTATTAGCACCAGCATAACATAATATTTCATCTTGTTTATCACACAAGTCAGTTCAGTTATTAAAATGGAAAAAAAGTCACTGTACAAACTGTAAAAGTGTTCTCTTGATAGGCTAATCCAACCACGTTCATACTGTTCATTTACCATTCGCTAATATTTTGAACACATGTGAGCGATAGCTACCTTTCTTTGGGAAAAACTGAGTGACCAGTTGCCTGCCTCTCCGGTCCCTCTCAGCTTTCAGCTGCCTTTCTTCACGTTTTTGACAGCCACTCTTCATATTTAGCGATCATAGACTGTACGCACTCCACTGCTGGCTGGCTGCTGCACCGCGGCACAGCAGCAAGTAGCGTTGCACTGATCAGCACACAGATTTAACGCATCGCGCTTCTACCAGAACTGGACCGTACCATTTCGCAAAAGGGGGAGGGTTAAATGACAATATGTTGAAGAACTCAAGAAATAGACAACCTTGTTCAATTAGCTCATTTTACCAGATGGAATATTGCATTGTTGTTATTTCAAAAGTCTTATTAAAATCATTAAAAGCATATTATCAGCCCCTTAAAGGGCCCCATGACAGTGCTGGGCCCCTAGAATTGTTCTAACCTTTCCCCCCCTGGCGGCGCCCATGGGTGTAATATGTCTTTCTCGTTCAATGGCTTGATTTGGTATCCTCATATCTACACAAATGCGCACTGCTTCTGGGTCTTTTGGCTTAGGAACAGGAACAATGGGAGAAATCCAAGGAGTGGGCCCGTCCACCTTCTCAATGATGTCAAGTGCCTCTAACCGTTCTAATTTGGCTTCAATTCGCTTCCTGACATGAAATGGCACTCTTCTGTGAGGTTGCGTGACTGGAGGAACATCTTTCTTTATATGTAGCTTGACTTGAAAGTCCTTTAATTTTCCTATCCCATGGAAAAGGTCAGCATACTCGGTGAGGAGATCTTCCACTGTATTTGGCTTTGTATGGTGATAAGTTTCTGTGAGTTGCACTGATTTCTGTGGCGTAAGGAGTGTGTTGGCAATTTTGATCAGTCCCAATTGACTGGCAGTGTCATAGCCAAGTAAACTACCATTGTTGCCTCGGAGTACATGGAAAGTGGCAGTTGTGAACTTTGACTTGGATTCTATTAGTGAAGTAAATTTCCCTAAGGTAGGTAGGGGTTTGCATGAACCGTAGGGAAAAATAGGAACTGTACATTTGGTGAGTGGGGGTTGATGTCTCAGTGTTCGATAAGTTGCTTCATCAACGATATTCACAGTTGCCCCAGAATCAAGCATTACTCTTACATTGCAGTCACTAATTTTTACTTTTGCATGTGGGAGATTTGTTTTTGATCGACCAACTGTGTACACATACTCCTCAGAGGACTCTGTGTCTGCATTGCCTGCTGCTTGAGGTGTGGTGTTGCCATCTTCACCGGTGTGCACGTAGTGCACTCTCTGTCTCCTTCTGGTGTTGTTTGTTGGATGCGTAGAGCAACAGCATTTGCTAAAATGTCCTTGCTTCCCACACGCGTTGCATGTTTTTCCCCGTACTGGGCACACCGTGCCCTCCCGGTGAGGAAAGGGGCCAGAACAGTTGTAGCATATTTTCTTTTCCTGCCCTCTTCTCATTTCTATAGCCATAACGTCGTCTCGTGATTGTTCTGCTGTTCCATGTCGTGTTTGTTCCATGCCTGATGCTTGGATTTCAGCAAGTTCCATGGTCCTGCCGAGTAACAGCAGTTCCTTCAATTTCAGCTCTGGTTTCTGTAGTGCTTGACGCTGCAATTTATTGCTCATGCACGTCTGAATTATCATGGTTTTGATCTCTCAATATCAGGAAATTTGCAGGTTGCTGCTAAGTGCTGTAGTCTCACATGATAGGAGTCAAGTGTTTCTCCTGTTAGTTGTTTAGCCTGTCTGAATTTGTATGTCTTGTACTCGATGTTGATTTGAGGAGAGAAGTACTCACTGAGTGCTTTCGTCGCTTTTTCGTAGTCCTTCGCCTCTCCGGTGTCTGTGAGTGTGTCAAAGATGTCCTGTACTCTCTCTCCGGCATAATACAAAAGCATTGCACGTTTCCGTGTATCATCCTTTATATCCAGTGCAATTAGAAAGTTTTCAAACCTCTGCAGCCACTTCTTCCATCAGATGGATGCATTTTGTTCCTCATCTACGCCAAACTAGGGAAAGGTGGTAATGCTGCAGCCATGTTTCATCTTTTGTATCCTCATCGCCAGTGTAAAGTTCTTGAATTAAACACTAAGACAAAGGAAATTCTGTAAACGAATATTTCTTTACTTCACTCTCTCGAACACATTACAGATTGTTTTTCCGCCTTTCCACTTCTTTTTTTTCCTCGCTCCTTCCGCTTCCCACCTTTCTAGCTTACCCCCAAACAGTAAACCTAGCGCCCCCTTGTGGACTGAATTAAACAATGAACATAACATCATTGTGAATCATGAACATTACAGAGTCCACAGCCTGATTCCATGGAGAATGTTCCCGAGTGTTGCCTAGACCTTAGAGAAGTCTTTAGCAACAGGAAAGCCTGCGGGCTACCACTGCATCGGCCATATGATTGTGCCATCGATTTTCTACCAGGCACATCACCTCCACGTGGTCGCCTTTATCCCCTTTGTCAAAAGGAACACTGCCATGGAGGAGTACATCCAGGAAGCCTTTAAGCAGGGTTACATACATACATCTAAGTCACCAGCATCAGCAGAGTTCTTCTCTTTGGAGAAGCGAAGTGGTGGTCTCCGACCCTGCATAGACAATAGAGGACTTAACCAGGTCTCCATCAAATATCTCTATTCTCTTCCTCTTGTTCTCTCAGCCCTAGAACAACTTTGATCTGCTAAGATCTTCTCCAAGCTAGACCGATGCAGTGCCTACAACTTCATCAGAATCAAGAAGGGTGGTGAATGGAAGACCACCTTCAGCATGACTGCTGGCCATTTTGAATACAGAGTAATGCCCTATCGCCTTTCTTCAGTGTCAAGCGTGTTCCAGTGCCTTATCAGTGACGTGCTATGGGACATGCTAGGCAAGTTTGTGATAGTGTTTATTGATGATATCTTGATGTACTCTCCCGACAAGAAGAATCATCTGGAACATTTCAGAGTCATCTTTCAACATTTACTAGCTAATCACCTCTACGTGAAAGCAGAGAAGGGTGAATTTCATTTGAATCGAATCTCCTTTTTGGGGTATGTCATAAGTGCAGAAGGAGTCAGCATGGATTCCTCTAAGTTATCTGCGGTCACGTCCTGGCCAATACCCATATCCATAAAGGAGCTTCAACATTTCTTAGGCTTTGCCAACTTCTACCATCGCTTTATTGGAGGCTTCAGCACAATTGCTGCTCCCCAACCGGCCCTGCTCAAGAAGGGTCCTAAGCATCTCCACTGGAACCCTTCGGCAGAAGAAGCCTTTAATCGTCTCAAGAACACTTTCACCTCTGCCCTGGTCCTACAGCACCCTGACCCGACCAAGCCATTCACGGTTGAGGCCTCTGACACAGGAGGAGGAGTCTTGTCCCAACATTTCAGCAAGAGACACAAGCTTCACCCAGTGGCATTTTTCTCTAAGAAACTCACCTCTGCAGAGAGGAATTATGACGTCAGGAACAGAGAACTGCTCGCCATCAAACTCAATCTCGAGGAGTGGAGACACTGGCTGGAGGGAGCCACACACCCCTTTGTGATACTAACTGACCATAAGAACCTAGAATATCTCAAGAAGGCCAAAAGATTGAACCCACACCAAGTCAGATGGGCACGCTTCTTCACACGCTTTAATTTCATGATCTCGTTCGGCCCAGGGTCAAAGAACACCAAGGCAGACGCCTTGTCTCATACCTTTGACTTGTCACATCATGACCCCGTAATGCACCACATTCTCTCACCCAACTGGTTTATCCAATCCATCACTTGGGACCTGGATCAAGAGATAAAGAACTCCCAACTACGGACAAGCCCAATCAGTCTTCCGCCTGGCCTCCTTTGCATCCCGAAACACCTCAGAGGGCGACTCATCATCTGGGCTCACACATCTCCTGCCATGGGACATCCTGGTAGCCAACAAACTCATCAAATACTTAGGAACAAATACTGGTGAGAGAACATGCTCACTGAAATTAACCAGTTCATCGCCTCCTGCTCTGAGTGTGCCCAGGTGAAAGTCCCACGAACCCCTCCCGCTGGTAAGCTTTGTCCCTTCCTGGTACCTCAAAGACCCTGGTCCCATCTAGCCATCGATTTCATCACAGACCTCCCTCCCTCCCAAGGCAACACCACCATCATGGTGACAACTGACAGATTTTCCAAAGCCCTGAAATTCATTCCTTTACCTGACATCCCCATGGCACTCCAAACAGCCGAATTGCTATTCCTACAGGTGTTCAGGTACTTTGGCATCCTTGAGGACATAGTCAGTGACTGGGGTCCCCAGTTCATCTCACGTTTATGGACCTGTTTCATGGAACGGTTAGGAGTTTCAGTGAATTTCACATCCGGTTATCATCCCCAATCTAACGACCAAGTGGAATGGGCCAACCAAGAGGTTGGATACTTTCTAAGAATCTTCTATATGAGGAACCAGGAGGATTGGTCTCAATTCATTCCGTGGGCCAAGTATGCACAGGACTCACTCAAACACTCTGCTACGCAACTAACACCCTGACAAACCTGCACCTAGGGGAAGAGGGTGCCCCCAGAAGAATTTAGCTCCCAGAGGGAGCTCCTCTAGGGGGTTCTGTCAGTAAAGGCATTGAGAACAACAGCGCTAGCCAAACTACAAACATGGCTACTCAGGATTACAACGCCCAAAGAGCAAAGTGCCTTCTGTCACTGGCTTATTGAACTCAGCTGTTGCTCATTCACAACTCATCAACCACACTACTTAAGCCTCACTCTCACTCCCCCTCATTGTGAAGTATCGTTCTGTGGTTTCCAGTCCATACCAAGCCTTTCTATCTCTGACTGACTCTAGTTATTCTGACCCTCGCGGTCTCTCTTTGTCTCTGCTTCTTGTCTCTTCTGTACTGCCCTGTTTGCCGATCAACTGACCCTTGCCTGCCTTTTAACTATGCTTCTCATTTTGCGATTTGGCTTCGTTACAAGTTTGCTCTCCGCTCTCCCCTGCACATACATCCATTAGTGCCTGCACTCTGACAGATTTTCATGAGCAATAAGCCATAATCATAAAAATTAAAACAAAAAGAGGCTTGAAATATTTCACTTTAGGTGTCATGAATACAGAATATATGGAAGTTTATCTTTTTGAATTAAATTACGAAAAAGAATTAACTTTTTCATGATGTTCTAATTGTTTGAGATGCACTAGTAGATGGTGAAGACCTTCATGTTCTCCTGTTGTTTTGAAACCTTGGAACTGAATTTATACATTTGTTCTAATCCATTTATGCTCCAGTTAATCAGAAATAGTACATTTTGATTTGGTATAATTATAGGTCAGCTAAAAATGGGTTAAAATGCAAATTAACTGTCTGATACAAACATTCTGATATTTAACTTTTTCTTCATCAGGGATCCTAACCTGCCGGTCCCCCAGGAGACCAAATTCATCCACACAAAGCCAAACCGCTTTGAGGAGTTCAACTCTAAGGACAAGCAGTACCTGAAACCACGTATTCATGACAACGACCGTGCCAATAAAGTGGCCTTCTGGCTGGAGCTGGTGCCTCACCTACACAACCTGCACGAGGAACTCATGACCTCCAGTACCACCTGCCTGCCCCCATGGCGTCCACACTGGAAGAGTCGTGACCCCACCTTCCCTCCAGATCCAGATCCCGAGGGCTCAGAGAGGCCACGTTTTTCTCCATTTCCTAGTGACGCATGTGACTACTCCACTGAGTTGAGTGTCACAGTGGCAGTGGGAGCATCTCTGCTGTTCCTCAATATCCTGGCATTTGCTGCACTCTACTACAAACGAGACCGGCAGCATGAGACACAGCGTCACCGCCTATCTCCACAGCATGGTGTGCTGGCCAATGACCTGGCACACAGCCAAGAGGAGGAGCTCATGTCTCTGCAGATGAAGCGCTCTGAGCAGCATGATGTGGAGCCACTGCGACCAGCATGTCCACCAGACTACACTCGGGCACTACGGCGGGCACCAGACAATGTTCCTCTTATGACTCCTAACACCATCACCATGATACCTAGCAGCATCGCAGGCATGCAGCATCTCCATGCCTTCAGCGCCTTCCCCTCCACCACTGGCCACAACAACACACTGCCTCACCAACACTCCACCACCCGCGTATAGTACTGTCCTCTTTTCCTGTCCCTTCTCCATCCTTCTCTCTCATCCTCCCTGATGAAGAAGTACAATGGAGCCTCCTGATGGTCCTCTTATAGACACACATGAACAGCAAGAAGAGTTGTAAATCTTGCCATTAAAGGGCATATCCTGGACCAATTTAGTGTTTTTTTTATACGAAAGTATGTCCCTTTACACACTCATCCAGAAGGGTAATTTTGCACAAGGCCATCTGTCTACAGCAGAAAAAAAATAAAATAACAAAATGCATCTGGAAAAATCCCAAGGGAGTCTGGAGCCATATTGATCCAGATTCGTGACGTCATGTGCGGATCCGCCAGCCGGCAGAGAGATCCTGCATGAATTCAGTGCGCAGTCTGTGTAGACCAAGTTTAGCAGCTAGCGATTTTGCTCATCTATCTATTGTTACATAAATCATATTTTTTTAATTACTATTATGTATTTATATATTTCTTAATTTAGAAGAGTACTGGCTACTGTAGGAGAAATATTTCATAAGCTACACACATGGACTCGGCTAAGCAGGGTTGTATATACATTATAATGTGTTTGACAGGTCCCAAGATCTCAAGCCCTGACACGCATATCCCTTGATACATGTGAAGTAAGTGTATTATTGCCCAGCACTTTCGTGTTGTTTACTTTTGTATGTGTCAATAAATAACATTATCCGTGTACCACAGGAACACCTAATTTAGAGTATAGTCTCTCTTATTTCTTACCCTGGCAACAGTCAACTTGTGAATTGCCAATTTTCTTGGTCTTTTTCTCGGCTCTGCTTGGTCCTCGGCTTTGAGGGCCTCAGTGGATGCAGCACTTCGCCTTCTGTCAGGGGAGATGAACATGGCTGTCTCCTTTGGTGACGCTGACACAGATGGAGACGGTGTTGCTTTGGGCATTCTAACAGATGGAACTGTGTCTTTTTTCAGATCAAGTTGCTTCTTGAAGCCCATTTCCCACTGCAAATAGTTTTCAAAGTCGTCAGGCTTTATGAAGTGAGCCCCGCATATGATGCTGTGGTCTGTTGCATGTTGCCAGTTTTTCCGGGTGCCTCGCACGAAGCGTTCCCATTTCTCTCTCATTGTCTGGTCTTTTGGAAAATGATGAGTACTAATCCCATCATGATTGGTGTTGCTACACCCTCCTATGATACATCTGTTAACCATTTTAATAATTACGTGATAACATTGAAGAAATTTGCAGAAAACCACCAGGTCGTATTCTCATAAACAAACCAGCACTGACGTAGGATTCAGAAGGAGGCGTCCCACACGTGATGTCATGAAAATCAATGTTTGCCGGGAAATCCAAATGCCAGGTTTTTTCAGAGGTGGACCAATTCGCTTCAAATGGCTTGATTTCAACTTAATTTTTCTGGTATTGCTCAAGGTAAAAAAATTGCAAAATATGACAGATATTTGACCAAAGTTTAATATAAAATAAGAGAATTACATTGATCTTGCTCCTAAATATACCCAAGATGTGCCCTTTAAAGAAACTGCTTTTTCAGATGAGACAAGGCTACAGTTAGCAAGGACACATTGTCCATTAATGGATGCTTTAGGGGTTCCCCCCCCCCCCACAATGGTCGAAGTGGAAAAGAATAGTCCATCAGGGAGAATGTGACGGTCATGAATGGTCTGATGCGCATGTTGGAGTTTTCTAGGTTTTTTCTCTCTCTACAGGCTGAAAGACCTTTATCAGCCCTTCATTTCTTCTCTCAACAGATTCTTCTAGTGTTTTTTTTTTGCCTTTTTTGTCTTTATTCCCTGTATTATTTTTGAGTATCAATCTTTCTCCTCATCAGATCCTCTAAACATGCTCTGTGATCTCGTGTAAAATGCAGGGGAGTCAATTTTATACACATGTGTAATAAGTAAATGACCACATGGTTGTGTTCTTTCTACCAGCAATCTTGGTGCCAAGTACTATAGTGTACCCCTGCCACAAGATACAAAAATACATCGGAGAAAATAACAACGTTAATCTGGCAATGGAAAGAAAGTTACAAGTGCCAGCCTGCTTACTCTCTATCATCTCTCTTGTCTTATTTGTTCCCCTTTTTCACCAGTGAAATTAAGTGTCTTTCTACTTGTGTATATATAAATCAGTGGCAAACCTGATTGTTTATCGACAAGTGCAATGTTGGCCATGATAGCACTGTTTTAGCAAATTTCTTAACATCTCATAGAAAAGCTCAAACACCTTCTTACCTGCTTTGCTCCTGTGTACAACACCACTGTATTTTTGGCCATTCGTGGTATTACTCTGATGTTTTTTCAGATCAGTATATAATTATTGGTGCTATTGTTTGAGATTTGGCCACTGTAGGAGGCAGTATTTTATCTTCAGAATACTAGTGAACTATCATAGTCAGATGGAGTTGTTACACATGTGATGCACGTATGTAGCCATTTCTCAGCTTGTGAAATAGGGTTTGGGATTTTCTTTTACACTGTTACACTTGTTTTCCAGAATCCGCACTTCATTTTCTCCCATTTCTCTCCTTGAGTCCCTTGTTTGCACCTTTATTTCCAGAGAATGCTAATTGTGAGGATTCTGGAGGGTGTGCATGTTTGTATGCGTGAGTGTGTGCATTTGAGCATGTGCAGAACTGTGTATATGAGCTGTGAGATGCATGTTAGCAGCACCTTACAAGAACACTTCTAACTGCAGAGAAGTTTAAGAAAGCAGTAAAACGAGAAGGAGCACTAAAAAGACAGTCAGACAAGTTGCAGACCTCCAGAGTAAATTTCACCACATGGCATTTGCATTTATCTTTTGAAATTACTCCCTTGTTAGCTTTTTGTCAGCATTCAGGTACACTGTTACACAAGCTGCTGCTGAGTAAGTAGTAAATCTTTTTATTTGTGAATGATTTTCAGTGGAGCAGATCCCTAAACATCAAATTCATAACTGTGTGATGTAGTGCTGCACACTCCTTCAATATGGTTACAATAAGCACAGAGAAGAAAGGGCATGACATTGAATATTAATCGGATAAGAGCAGGTGGACCATCCAAGATGACCGTGCAATCAAGGCAGACAAAAAAGGCATAGAAATGAGGATACATCAATCATGTTGAGGCTTGCTTTTTTTTCTCATTAGTATTTCAATGTATAGCATGATCTATATGGGTGGCATGGTGGTGTAGTGGTTAGCACAGTCACCTCACAGCAAAAAGGTTCCGGGTTCGAACCCAGCGGCCGGCGAGGGCCTTTCTGTGTGGAGTTTGCATGTTCTCCCCGTGTCTGCGTGGGTTTCCTCCGGGTGCTCCGGTTTCCCCCACAATCCAAAGACATGCAGTTAGGTTGATGTGGGGCAGCTTTGGGCTGAGGTGCCCTTGAGCAAGGTACCTGACCCCTGACTGCTCCCTGGGCGCTTTGGTGTGGCTGCCCACTGCTCTGGGTGTGTGCGTGTGTTCACTGCTTCAGATAGGTTAAATGCAGAGGATGAATTTCACTGTGCTTGAAGTGTGCATGTGACGAATAATAATAAAGAATATTGATGTTCTCATGAGATGAGGTATACATGTGTCCAACAGAGAAGATATGCCTGACACACACACACACAATTATAGAACACCTTATTTCTCCATTACAGTACTGTTTACTGCCATATCAATTGTTTGTCCTATTCTGAGTTCTGCGAGAGTGATAAGGGGGAGCTCTGCACTTTTATCTACAAGCTCACATGTGGAAGAACTTATAGACTGCTGCTGTAGCTATCTGAGACTGAAAAGCCTGAAAGCAGGCCAAAGTCTAACGCTACACAGTGCATTGTAACATATAGAAACAGTGGTGTAGTCTACGTGATACGCAGGTATACGCTGTATGCCCACTGGAAAAGCTCAGCGATTTCCGTATACTCACTGAAGAGCTCAGTGATTTGCGCATGGGCGTAAAAATGCGTATGGACGCGTCCATACCGATATTCAGCTGAGTTTAAAATGTCCATACCATTTTTGAATGGAGAAGCTGCGATGCGGGAAACGCTGAATAAAAACACCAAACGCGGTATCGCTTCCAGCTGATTTTCAGTTGTGAACAGACCTCTCAAAGATGGCTGACTATTGGTGGGGACAGCAGGTAAAAAAGCTTTATGAAGCTTTGATTGGCCCACCTCCCGTTGCCTTGACGTTGCTATGGTTTTTTTGTTGTCATTGGCTGTTAGCAGTAGCAAGCGGTAAAATCAGCATCCAGCTCGCTGCTACAGCAAAACAGCACACAGGCAGTGATGTCGGGCAATAAAAGAAAACGTAATGAGGACATAAGACATTATTTTACCCAGTCAACGGTAAGCTATTCAAAACAAAATAGCCTTGTTAGAGAATCTCTTCAGACAGTGACGTTTTCTTCTGCCAAGCGCTCGACTCTAATAAATGCTTGTAGGTAATGCTAAATGTTTACTTATATTTACTGTAACAGCAAGGAGTTTCTGTTTGCAATCTCTCTCTCTCTCACTCACACACACACACACACACACACACACACACTAATAAATGCTTGTAGGTAATGCTAAATGTTTACTTATATTTACTTTTTTATTGCTCATTGTTTGCGTATATATGCATGTGTATATGCGTATGTATGTATGTAACCTCTGCAATAAAATGTGAAACAATTGTCACTTAACCCTTTCAACTTAATGAATAAACATTTTTGCAAAATGCACTACAACTACCAAAACTCTTCACACTTCTACCACCCATACCTACATTACTTCCAGATTCTGAAATTGCAGTAACTCAAAAGGAAGCACATGATGTTTCAAATGTGTGAAAATAGTAAAAGTTGTGTGAAAATGAAGCAGCAGCACATAATTTTGATTGATTGTGTTGTTGTATTTTGGGTAGGTCATCCACTACAGCAAAATTCACAGCAACTTCAATGTCCACTTTCTCTGTGTGATAATGTATTGCCCGTATACATGCAGATGTTAGCCTAAGTCTAAGACTAAGTGTACCTGGTGCTAAAAATCAAAATAACACAAAGGAATGGACAACCAATCATTTGTACAGTGTAGGCCACATTTCGTGCGACAACCATGGCGCACTGGGGCGCTTGGCCAAATTATGTCCCCACCAATATCAACACCGTTTTTACGCCCTTGGATTTGCGTATGCGCATACGCCTACCGAAAAATATATTCGTTATTTAAACTGGCCAAACCAACGTCAACATTGTCAGATGAATGTTCCACAGTTCCATTCCTAGATGCCTGTGTCCACCAAACGCGCTTTAGCGCTACAAGCGCCTATTCAGTTCAAATCCTATGGGCTTCATTTATTAGACGCTGACAGAGCCCGACTCAGCACTCAAGGTGTTGCGAGTTGATCCAAGAGCAGAGAATTGACCCTTCCGGGAGCTCCGCCCCCCCATAGCAACTGTTGCTATGTCAGTCAAGCCAGCCGTCTGCACTTGTGTATGTAGCCAGTCAAATGAGGTCAGAATAGAGGGGAAAGCATACAGGTCGTACGAAGCTACGTAGTTTGATGCCTGTTGCCTTTGACTTGTTGCAAAGCAACAGTGCTTATTCAGTCATGACAGACCACGTGGCATTATCTAGCATTCAGTCAAGCTTGCGAAATCATGAAACGAAAACAAACGACACTATTTCAGTGTTTTCAGAAGTGTCCTCAGCCATCACTCTGCAACACAACCAAGGAGGCAATGCTGACCTCAAATGCCAGAATATAAAAACACCTGGAAAGTCCTGTAGACCTTTTTTGCAGGGCTTGTGGACTAACACACTGAAGGGCATTGCGTATTTGTTAATTAAATTAATTTTTTCTTCTTTGAAGCAAACATTTGTTTTAGCACATCTAGGATGTTTTCTTGTTCATTTAAGCTGATGTGCTGAATAGATAAGAAATAAGAAATGCATTTAATATGTTAATATATTATTGTGTGATATGTGTTTAATTTACATGTCAATATGTCAAATTTTCTTGATACATGAAAAATAAAAAAACAATGATGGAAAAGCCCACTTATCTTAAGTTGAACGGTGAATCAAAATTTTATAAATTTTGTACATTTAAACCACATTTGTTTTGCATACAGTAGATCTGTACACAAAACCAGTTTCAAGATGCATATTACTATGCATTAGGCAGTGATGGTGCTCATGAGGTGTTGCTTTCAGGTTATCGGACAGTTACAAGATGGATGAGTACAAGTATAACAGTATAGCCACAACACACGTGTGTGTGTGTGTGTGTGTGTGTGTGTGTGTGTGTGTGTGTGTATATTTTTTTTTCCCAGGGGGGGTTGTTGCACTGGACCAGCTCTATACCCTTCATAGGGTGCTCGAGGGTTCATGGGAGTTTGCCCAACCAGTCCACATGTGCTTTGTGGATCTGGAGAAGGCATTCGACCGTGTCCCCCGTGGTATTCTGTGGGGGGTGCTTCGGGAGTATGGGGTTCGGGGCTCTTTGCTAAGGGCTGTCCGGTCCCTGTACGAACGGAGCAGGAGTCTGGTTCGCATTGCCGGCAGTAAGTCAGACCTGTTCCCGGTGCATGTTGGACTCCGACAGGGCTGCCCTTTGTCACCGGTTCTGTTCATAATTTTTATGGACAGAATTTCTAGGCGCAGCCAGGGGCCGAAAGGAATCCTGTTTGGGAACCACAGGATTTCATCTCTGCTTTTTGCGGATGATGTTGTCCTGTTGGCTTCTTCAAACCAGGACCTTCAGCATGCACTGGGGCGGTTTGCAGTCGAGTGTGAAGCGGCTGGGATGAGAATCAGCACCTCCAAGTCCGAGGCCATGGTTCTCGACCGGAAAAGGGTGGCTTGCCCTCTCCAGGTTGGTGGAGAAGTCCTGCCTCAAGTGGAGGAGTTTAAGTATCTCGGGATCTTGTTCACGAGTGAGGGAAGGATGGAGCGTGAGATCGACAGGCGGATCGGTGCAGCCTCCGCAGTGATGCGGTCGCTTTACCGGTCCGTCGTGGTGAAGAAGGAGCTGAGCCAAAAGGTGAAGCTCTCAATTTACCGGTCGATCTACGTTCCGACTCTCACCTATGGTCATGAGCTTTGGGTAATGACAGAAAGAACAAGATCGCGGATACAAGCGGCTGAAATGAGTTTCCTTCGCAGGGTGGCTGGGCGCTCCCTTAGAGATAGGGTGAGAAGCACAGTCACTCGGGAGGAGCTCGGAGTAGAGCCGCTGCTCCTCCACATCGAGAGGAACCAGCTGAGGTGGCTCGGGCATCTTTTTCGGATGCCTCCTGGACGCCTCCCTGGGGAGGTGTTCCAGGCATGTCCCCCCGGGAGGAGGCCCCGGGGAAGACCCAGGACACGCTGGAGGGACTATGTCTCTCAGCTGGCCTGGGAACGCCTCGGTGTTCTTCCCGAGGAGCTGGCCGAGGTGTCTGGGGAGAGGGAAGTTTGGGCTTCCATGCTTAGACTGCTGCCTCCGCGACCCGGTCCTGGATAAGCGGAAGAAGACGAGACGAGACGGGTTGTTGCATGGCAAGCACTGAGTATACCCACTGCAAAAAAGTAGACTACACCACTGTATAGAAATGTCTAGCATTGCCTGACTAGCATACTGGAGAGCTTGTATGCTGGATGACAACAACAAATTGGATTCAAACTTAGAGGCACACAAAATGAAGACATAGATAAAAGACTTTTTCATGGAAAAACAACTGTGAATAATGATTCAGAATTTTACTTTGGGAATCCTGTGCCCACAAGGTCACTATTTGTGGTAGGAAACAACGCTAACCTTATTGAAGCATACCAGAATGGAAGTGAGGTGTATTCAAAAAATTGATTGATTAATTGATTGATTGATTGATTGATTTATTGATTGATTGATTGATTAATTAATTAATTAATTAATTAAAAACAACATGAAGTTTGCCTTTATTTCTCTGTTTTTGTACGGTATGCTGGGTGACATTGTGAACAGTGGAGACTTTCTTCTTCCGATGAAGCGCTGGGTTCTCAGAAAGCATATGCTAAGCAAAGATAATATACATCAAAGTGGACTCATCTGTACATTTTTCAGTGTAAGATAAAAACAACAAAAATATTTGTAAATATTCTGTTTCTTGTTTGTTTATTTTATGAGTAAATGAAATACTTTCTTTGTGAACAAGACAACAAGTGGAAGTGTTAATTCAGCCACCACAGACCTCACCTCACCTATCCCTTAACCTGGGGTCGTTGGGGCACCATGAGTTTGCAACCAGTTTCCTCTACCTTGACCTGTTTTCAGCCAGCCTCTGTGCTGCTACAAAGTCGTGGCCTGTCCATTCTTTTACGTTGTCCTGCCATTGCTTCTTTTGTCATCCCCTCTTTCTGCTGCCATTTACTGTTCCTTGTAGTACTGTTTTTGCTAGGCCAGAGCTTCTGTTGACATGGCCAAACCATGTTAGTTTTCTTCTTTTGACTGTTGTGATCAAGTCTCTGCGTGGGCCAATGGCTTCTGTAACCTTTCTCCTTACTTTCTCGTTTGTGACATGGTCCATATATGAGATTCCTAGCAGTTTCCTGTAGCATCTCATTTCCATTGCACTTATTCGTCTTTGTAGTTCTGCTGTAAATGTCCATGTTTCACAGGCATCTAAGAAAATTGAGGTGACAAGTGAGCGCATTAGTCTTATTTTTGAGCCAATGGTGATGTTCTTGTCCCGCCAGATTGCTTTTAGTTTTGTCAGTGCTGTAGTGGCTTGGGCAATACGAGAAAGAACTTTGGGTTTGGACCCCTCATCTGTAACAATGGCACCTAAATTAGTTGATAGTTTCAAGTGTCTGTCCCTTAACTTGTATGTCTCTAGTGATACCCTTTGTGTTGTTGGTCATAATTTTTGTTTTCTCGGCACTGAACTCTAAGCTGTATGAACTTGATGGCTTGTTAGCTCTTGCTCATCTCCTGCTAGGCCATCTATGTCATCAGCAAAATGGAGATTGCTGATTGTTCTGCCCCTGATGCTGACTGTTCCTTTGTGATCTTCCAGCACATCTGTCATTATCCTTTTCAGAAAGATGTTGAAGAGTGTGGGTGAGAGCAAACAACCTTGGCAGACGCCAACTGTCATGCGAAATCAATTTCCAATTGCCCCGTTGTAGTACGCTGCATTGGTGCACTTGTTGCTGTGTGCTGTATGTATTTTTCACACAGGATTCTGAGGTTGAATATCTGTTCTGTGGTACTCCTGCCCTTTCTGAACCCTGCTTGTTCTTCTGCTATTATTTTTTTGGCTTGTGGTTTTAGTCTGTTCAATATTATTCGCAGTAGTACTTTGCTGGGGTGACTGATTAGGCTTATGGTACGATAGTTGTTACATTATTGCAGGTTGCCCATTTGGGGGAGGGTGATAATGAGAGATTGTGTCCATGGTTTGGGCCATTCCCCTGTTTCCCCTGGCCATTCCCACAGACATCATTGTATAAATCTGTCCTTCTGCTGTTTATTCAGTTTAAGGAATTAACAACTAACTGCAATCTTACGGGAAAGTTGTATCCATTTCAGAGTGAATATTCGCCTGTCTGACAGTTTCACACTTGCACTACTATACTTCATCAGTTAGCAAACCCCTAGCATGAATCTTCTTCTGACTGTTCATTCAGTAAGTTGTAATCACTCTGTTTTCTGATAATGAGTCACTGTGTGAGTACTGGAGGCTGGAATGAAGACCTCTGCTCCAACTTTTATGAGGACCATTTAGTAATTCTGGCAGCTTAAATCACAAAAAAGGAAAAAGGTGAAATTAGAGTCAGGTGTTTTCAATCAATCGGCTGACAATCAGGTGTGAGTGGGCACCCTGTTTTATTTAAAAAACAGGGATCTATCAAAGTCTGATCTTCACAACACAGGTTTGTGGAAGTGTATCATGGGACGAACAAAGGAGATTTCTGAGGACCTCAGAAAAAGCGTTGTTGATGCTCATCAGGCTGGAAAAGGTTACAAAATCATTTCTAAGGAGTTTGGACTCCACCAATCCACAGTCAGACAGATTGTGTCCAAATGGAGGAAATTCAAGACTATTGTTACCCTCCCCAGGAGTGGTCGACCCAAATACATACAGACATACATAACCAACCAACCAACCCTGGGTCTGTCGTATTTTCATATGGATCTACTTGAGGACTGGTTTCATGATAGCCATCTTCCCCTACATTTCCAAAATGGTTGTCTGGTGCAACTACACTTCACTCTCAGCCACTGTACTCTGTACTTTGTCAGAGTGACTGCTGGCCATGCTGTGGCATCCTGAATCAGTCATGTTTTTATGCTGAGTTTTGAGGGATGGCCATCACACTTGGGTAGTGTGATGTAGTTTCTACTTCCTCACTATTGAGCCAACAGGATTTACTGGGGTGTTCAATCTCTTCTATAGTACAACCCCGATTCCAAAAAAGTTGGGACAAAGTACAAATTGTAAATAAAAACGGAATGCAATAATTGACAAATCTCAAAAACTGATATTGTATTCACAATAGAACATAGACAACATATCAAATGTCGAAAGTGAGACATTTTGAAATTTCATGCCAAATATCGGCTCATTTGAAATTTCATGACAGCAACACATCTCAAAAAAGTTGGGACAGGGGCAATAAGAGGCTGGAAAAGTTAAAAGTATAAAAAAGGAACAGCTGGAGGACCAAATTGCAACTCATTAGGTCAATTGGAAATAGGTCATTAACATGACTGGGTATAAAAAGAGCATCTTGGAGTGGCAGCGGCTCTCAGAAGTAAAGATGGGAAGAGGATCACCAATCCCCCTAATTCTGCGCCGACAAATAGTGGAGCAATATCAGAAAAGAGTTCGACAGTGTAAAATTGCAAAGAGTTTGAACATATAATCATCTGCAGTGCATAATATCATCAAAAGATTCAGAGAATCTGGAAGAATCTCTGTGCGTAAGGGTCAAGGCCGGAAAACCCTACTGGGTGCCCGTGATCTTCGGGCCCTTAGACAGCACTGCATCACATACAGGCATGCTTCTGTACTGGAAATCACAAAATGGGCTCAGGAATATTTCCAGAGAACATTATCTGTGAACACAATTCACCGTGCCATCTGCCGTTGTCAGCTAAAACTCTATAGTTCAAAGAAGAAGCCGTATCTAAACATGATCCAGAAGCGCAGACGTCTTCTCTGGGCCAAGGCTCATTTAAAATGGACTGTAGCAAAGTGGAAAACTGTTCTGTGGTCAGACAAATCAAAATTTGAAGTTCTTTATGGAAATCAGGGACGCCCTGTCATTCGGACTAAAGAGGAGAAGGACGACCCAAGTTGTTATCAGCACTCAGTTCAGAAGCCTGCATCTCTGATGGTATGGGCTGCATTAGTGCGTGTGGCATGGGCAGCTTACACATCTGGAAAGATACCATCAATGCTGAAAGGTATATCCAGGTTCTAGAGCAACATATGCTCCCATCCAGATGACATCTCTTTCAGGGAAGACCTTGCATTTTCCAGCATGACAATGCCAAACCACATACTGCATCAATGACAGCATCATGGCTGCGTAGAAGAAGGGTCCGGGTACTGAGCTGGCTAGCCTGCAGTCCAAATCTTTCACCCATAGAAAACATTTGGCGCATCATAAAACAGAAGATATGACAAAAAAGACCTAAGACAGTTGAGCAACTGGAATCCTACATTAGACAAGAATGGGTTAACATTCCTATCCCTAAACTTGAGCAACTTGTCTCCTCAGTCCCCAGACGTTTACAGACTGTTGTAAAGAGAAAAGGGGATGTCTCACAGTGGTAAACATGGTCTTGTCCCAACTTTTTTGAGATGTGTTGTTGTCATGAAATTTAAAATCACCTAATTTTTCTTTTTAAATGATACATTTTCTCACTTTAAACATTTGATATGTCATCTATGTTCTATTCTGAATAAAATATGGAATTTTGAAACTTCCACATCATTGCATTCCGTTTTTATTTACAATTTGTACTTTGTCCCAACTTTTTTGGAATCGGGGTTGTATTTCTCTTTAACTTCCTGAGAATGCTTTTTCGTTTTCATTTTCACTCATTTACTTCTGATTGATAGTTTTTTCAAAGACACTTCAACTGAGATGGATTTTGTTCAGACAATGGGAGCTATTTTAATATTTCACAGGTGAAGGCCAATTATAAGTCAATTGTGTCCGTGTTAAGACAATATCTTTCATCTGGATCTTCCAGAACCTGGAGGGGTGAATAATTATGCAAACAGCATTTTGGTTTTTGATTTTCTTTGAAATGCTTGCTGACCAATAAATAATTTTAGATTAAATTCAGTGGAAGAGAACACAAGTTTGCAATAAAATACTGACAGGTAGAATGTCTATTTATTATTTGTTATTCAGAAATATATAATTCTCATTATGTTAAATAATATTGCAAGCCATTACATATGATCTGTAACACTTCAATCGCTGTAATTTAAAAATGACATGGATCATATGAAGGCACTTCATCCAATCAGGTTTGTGCTGGGCCCAGAGTCTGCTCTGGAAGAAATGCACCCTGCATTGGACAGCAGTCCTCAGAAACTCACTATAAATAAACAAATTCATACACTCCTTCATAGCTAGTCATAATGTAGCAGAACCAGTCCATTGACTGGGATGTTTTTGGGAGTTGGGCAAAAACTGGACAAGATGGATATGTAAAACTGAATTGATGTGTGGAGTGGATGGAGCAAACACCTTTAATCTCTCCTTGTTCCAAAAATAATCAATTAAATCCAGTTTGTTTTAAACCGCCACAAATTTATTGAGAGTTAAACAGGTTATATTGATTTTCATTACAAAGCAAAAGTGTCATCTCTTTACAGTCACTGTTCGAAGAACAAGCTGTGATTTAATTCTGATATTTATCGAATCATTTTATATATCAGAAAATATTACTGAGACAATCACGTTACAAAGAGTTACATAAACAATTAAAATTCTGGATAAATCAGTGAAATATAATGAAGTACAGTGTGAGTTTTCCAGATGTAGATAAATGTCGTGTTGGTTGAAATGGAATTGTGAATAGCCCTGTACTACTGCCAATCTGTTCTTTAAAGCATAATCAGCATGTGAGAAACCAGCTAAGTAATCTAGATACACACCCAGTAAGAAAGAAAGAACGAAAGAACAACTGATATGAAATAAAAAGAAATCAAAAACAACAACCTCAGAAAGAACAACAACTGATAGGAAATAATAGCAATCAATAATTAGCCATGTTTATGAATCAAAGACATAACCTGTATGTTTCACTGTGATTAAAATGCATCATATTCTCTCTGCTGTGTGGAATTTTTAAAATAGAAAACTAAAGGCACTAGAAATGACCGGAATCATTTCTGTGTTAAAACAAACAAACAAAAAACCCGTGTGTTTAAGTTGACCACGGGTTCTGATGGGATTAAATGATAGTAGTATCAGATGAAAGGAGCTGATAACATTTTAGCATTAAGCCTAAAATCAGTGTTCTTTAAACTCGTTGATCCTGATTATTTTTCACAAGCATTTACTTGATACTAAAACACTCCTTCAAACTATTTTCTGCTTGTTGCTTTGTGATTTTTTTCCACACTGGGGGAATATCTGCAGGCTCGGCGTTGTATGCTTGTAATATTTATGACATATGTATGAATGTAATATTTATCTAATCATTTTATATGTCAGAAAATGTGACTGAGACAATCATGTTTAAGAGTTACATAAACAGAATTAAAATGCTGGATTAGTCAGTGAAATGTAATGAAGTATAGTGTGTTTTCCAGATGTGGATAAATGTTGTGTTCGTTTAAATGGCATTGTGAATAGCCCTAAACTACTGCCAATCTGTTCTTTAAAGCATAATCATCATGTGAGAAACCAGCTAAGTGATCTACATACACACCCAGTAAGAAAGAAAGAAAGAACAACAACTGATATGAAATAAAAAAGAAAGCAAAAACAACAACGTCAGAAAGAACAACAACTGATTGGAAATAATCACAATCAATAATTAGTAACATTTATGAATCAAAGACATTCTAATTTGTATGTTTCACAGTGTTTAAAATGCATCATATTCTTTCTGCTGTGTGGAATTTTTAAACAGAAAACTAAAGGCATTAGAAATGACAGGAAACATTTCTGTGTTTTAAAAAAAAGTGTGTTTTTACACTGATTATTTTCGACAGGTGTTCACTTGATACTAAAACACTCCTTCAAACTATTTTCTGCTTGTTGCTTTGTGATTTTTTTCCACACTGGGGGAATATCTGCAGGCTTGGCATTGTATGCTTCTGCAAACTGACCATTAAAGTTTGCCATCACATATTTCCAGTAGTCTGAGGCCTCTATGCTGGGGTCTGCAGGGATGTGCCAGTCCGGAAAGATCTCCCTGTATTTCTTATAAGGATGGTACTTATATTGGGTCTCTAGGCATCTGAAACTTGTATCACTGTTCACAGCAGTGGAACAAATGTTAGTGACTAATATCTCTGATCGCACATATCTGTATTGACCAAGTCCTTTGGGTCTGTGTACAGAAGCAGAGTGGTGTGTATGAGCCTCTCCTCCTGCCTCACATGGTGCTTTGCAGAATGGACACAGTTTTCCACAGCCAAACACACGCTTGAACAGCTCATCTTGTGGTTTGATTTTGAGTGTTCTCAGTTTGCTCTGAATGTTTTCATTCTGCAACTTAGTCTTCAGCAATGCTTCCATTTCCTCCACAGCCTGCATGAGCCAGTGGGCAAATTGCTCCTGTTTGGCATTGCTCAAAGCCATAACTGCTTCCAAGGCATCGTTTGAAATGACAAGCTTTTTTCCAAGCTCTCTGCAAATGTTCTGAACGAATACCTTTATGCCTTTATTTTTATCTGTCTTGTGTTGTGCTTTTTTGATGGCTTCTTTTATCTCCATAATAGCTCCTTTGAGATGCTGCTCTTCCAGCTTAAAAAGTTTGTTTCCTCTGGAAAATTTGTCTGTAATTTGTTTTAATATCCAGTCTTTAACAAAGCGTTCATATGAACATATGTAGTCCAAATACTTCTGAAAATCACTCTCGGTCAGAAGTTGTCCTAAAAGCGTGTACTGGAAAAAGGCACGTGTGCTGAACTGAAATGCATTTTCCCCTTGCAGCATTGTGTCAATAATGTCTGGTCCCAGTGAGTTACAGATGAACGTCTCAACTGCAGGACTCAGGCAGAGTTTTGTGAATTCTTCAGCCTTCCTCTGGCACTGATCACGATTACTGAACAGATCTTTGAAATCAGCTCGGTACTTCTCTTTGAATTGCTCAAGGCATCGGCGTGGGTCGTTCTCTTCAATAAAACAGTCATGCATGGCCTGAAATTCTCTTGCAGAAATAGCACAAATGTGTGACTTAAGACAGAGTTCAAATTTGTCAGAAAATTTCAGTTTCTTGCCTGAGGTCAATTTTTCATCAATTATGTGTAGGATCTCCTGAATGTAAGTGTCATGATAATCTGATTTTCTCTCTTTTTTGTCATTAACTGACTGCTTACATGCATCAGTGGCATGGTCTGCCAAATCTTGAAGATCCTTTGTATGGTTCTGGAACAACCATCTTTCGAGAAAACTCTCAGGAGTAACAATGAATTTGTCATTGTCATATTTATGCAGATTCACTTTACTCAACTCTTTAGAGACTGAACTTCCCCTTTGTTTCATGTTTGTTCGTAATTGGCTAAAAACACGATCAGTTATTATTTGTCTCTGCAAGCCTTTAAATGACAGCTCTTCAAGTGTTTCCTGCCATATGTTTTCAAAGTGGTTGTTGAGCTCCTCTTCAGACATACTCAAAGAACCTCTGTTTTTCCGGAGCTCCTCCAGAAGGTTTAGCACTTTCTTTTCCATTTTGTCAGTATGGGTTTTCTTGATGTGGTCCAAATTATTTTTTCCTGTCCTAATCTCAATAACTGCCTCTACTTTATTCAGTACTGAGTTTTCTGTTTCCCTCCTGAGAGATTTTGCACTGTTTATAAAGTCTTCTTTGTACCTTTCCACGAGATGGACGTGACCCTCTGTTTGTTCAAAGTATTTGATGATGTTTTCCAAAAGAGTCTTTTCCCAGTTATCAAGCTCTGAGAAGGCTTCATGTTTCAAGGTCCTCAGGAAATCTTGCAGGTCTGTCTTGTCAGATTTTGATTTCATCATCTCAAAATTGGACACTCTGGTTTCAGCAGACATTAACCACTTGTACATGTGCTTTTTGAAAGACCATTCCCATTTATGGAATTCAGTGCAAAGCTTCATGTATGCATCAGCGACCAAGCTGTTCCTAAAGCTGAATATGAAATTTTCATATTTTACTGCATTCCATAAGCTTTTTGTCCACTCCAGAAATTCTGTAATGTTGTTGGTAGATATCTTCTTTTTTACAAGAATGTCTATCATGTTCTTTTTGAAGTCATAGACAGCCTCGGAGTACCCAGCATTCACTGGTGCCATTGGTGGGTTACCGTGCCACAGCCCAGGTATATACCAGTTACCAGTCTCTGGATCATACTCCATTATATCAGTAAACTTCTTGTAGTCTTCCTTATTTTCCATCTTGGCTGCTGCTTCAGTCATCTCATTCAGCTGCTCTAAAAGAAGCTTCCGGTCTCTCATGTTTTTGTCATGTGCTGAGACGTCAGCTACATTCTGATGCACGAATGCACACATGGGTTTTTTGCCCACTTCCTTCATCCTGAGGAATGCATGCACCACAATCTGCAGAATGTCCTTCATTTCTGTGGAGTTCTCCATGGCTATGTTGATGATGGTAATGTCACTCAGTCCAACAACAAGTGTGGCCAATTCATTGTCATGTTCATAGCTGTCATCGAGCTGTGCCAGTTCAGGCGACTTCAGTCCCTCAGTGTCAATGATCACTAAATGATCACAGTTAAGTATTTCTCTGAAGCTATCTGTGATTTTGATCAGCAACATGAAAGCTCCTCGTGTGCATCTTCCACTGCTGACTGCAAACTGAACCCCAAACATGGTGTTTAGGAGGGTAGACTTTCCTGTGCTCTGGACTCCTAATACTGTGACTACCATGATCTTATTCTTGGGTTGCGCTACAGTATTCAGCTCTGTCAGTACATCACTAATCCATCTTAAAGGTATATTTGAAGCATCTCCATCAACAAGTTCAAGAGGAAATCCGTCTAAAAGGAGCCTAGCACAGAGCCTGGGTAAGTGTAGCATTTGCTGTCGTGCTTGTATATTTTCTGGAAGGATGACAGCAGCTTCATACAGCTGACCCATTTCCCTCAAAAAGTGTTCAATTCCCAAAGCACTGTTTGAGATCTGTCTGTCAAGTAATGCAATCTCCTCCTTCTCAGATGATTGACATTTCTCCTTGTACAATTCTCTAAGGCCGGATAGATTTTTACGGGACAGATTGTCCAGATTCATTCGCATCCATTTCAGGAAGTAGGATCTCTCAAGAGGTGAACTTGACAGTGCAGTTATGAAACATGTCATGGCTTCTGACATTTCGTAGCTCCTTTGCTGCTTCCTGAGTTCCAGCTTCTGTTGTTTCAGTTCACTTTTATACATCTCAATGTTCTTGTCCCCAGCTTTACGAAGCCTACACTCCTCTTTCTCTAATTTGCCTAATTTCTTCCAGATCTCACCCTGCAAAGGGAGCTGTTCTCCCTTAAACTTTAGTGTGTCCTGTATCTTTCTCGAGATTGCCTCTGCATTTTCTTTTGCTTTTCTGCACTCCTTACTGTCTTCATCAATCCAAATTCCAAATTCATGTGCAACTTTGGTCATTTTCTCAAGTTGTACAGTCATAGGACTGTTTTTCACAACATCTCTCACTGCAGAACACAGATTCTTGACAAAATCTGCATCATTTTGTTTGGTCTTCAGAATGATGTTGTTTCTTTTCAAGTTCAATGCAGCAGCTGTTCTTTTCAGCAAATCCAGATTGAAGTCTTTGGTGTCTGCATTACCCACCAAAAACAATTGTGCTTTTACATGTGTATTGGTGAGTAGCTGATTGCTTGATTCAAAATTGTCAAAGAACACAAAAACTGCTGTAGAAATTTGACAAAGGAAAGAGTACTGAGTATCAAATGTACTTATGTCCCCTCTCAAGTTTGCAATAGCCACAGGTTCGGGGAAGATGTCTATGTTTTTACTTCCACAAGGTAGGTACCAGCTGATCTCCACCAAACCATTTGATATTTTTCTTGGGATGTCTCCACAGTCCATGTCATGGTGCACAAATGTATCATGATATTGCTGTGGATTACTGAGCAGCTTGTTCAAGATTTGAGATTTAGAAATGCTGCAATCTCCAAGTCTTACAAAGGACACTAAGGGTAAGTCAGCTAGAACAATCCTGTCTTCCACAAACCCTCTTGGATCAGACAAGGAGTGTGGTCTAAACTTCTTCACAATATCTCTTAAGGCCCAAAGCATGAGTGTGCTCTGCTGTGTGTCACAATTAGGAAGCAGTAAAGGCACAGAGAACTGGCACATAGACATTTTCAAGGCAATCTCTTGTTGAAGAAAACTGTCTGAGCAAAGGAAGAGTGCAGTTATGATGTCTAAAGGATTTACTTTCTCACCAGAGTCTTGGTTGAGGACAAGACTTTCCAGATCACTATACAGATCTAAACTCATATCTTCATCCTCATCAGCTGAAGGAGCACATTTGACACTTCTTGCAGTCACATTCACCATCATAATTTTCTTGAGGAAAAGCCATGGTAAATCTGAACGAGAACATGCTGGATCATCTGTCACTGTGCTCTTATGTATCCGTAGTACAGCACTCAGTGAGAGTTTATCAGTGAGGTGTTGATTCAGCCCCACATCCTGAAGAAAACTCTCGAGATTGGTTTCTATTCAACAAAAAAGAAAATTCACATCCCGATCAAAGGTTTGAAATAAAACCATTGGCCGTAAGGTTTGCATAAGACTTACAAAGTGTAGATAAATACTTACTAGTGATGGCAAATGAGGCAGCTTTCTTGCTTGTGCTGCCATTTTTAAGTACTGTTGCAATGTGGAAGGAGTATTTTTTTCCTGGAGACAGGTTATTGATAACAAGTGTGTTTGTTTCTGTTTCTTCTTCATGAACAGTTCTACCATTGTGGGAACACACCACATGGTACTTCTTCTCTGAGGAAGCAGGTGGTTGCCAGGTTAGAGTAACTGATGTACTACCAATATTCTTCACCTCAATGCTTTCAGGTGGGTTTGGAACTGTAATGAAAAGAAAGATGTCGTAATGGCATGGTAAGTTACACAGACATTATTCAGCATATGTCAGTCCAAAACATTAGACTTATTATTACTTGTATGTGCAGATACTTCAGCTCTTGAACTCTGGTTTCCATTTTCTGAAACTGCATGCAGTGAAAAAGTGTACTCGGTGCCTGGGCACAGGCCCAACACTTCAGCGTAATTCTGTGAAAGGGTCTGGATGCTTGAAGATGTGCTGCTGGTGCACCTCAGCTCAAATGTTGATATGCTGTCTCGGCATTTCCACCCAAGTCTAGCAAAATCAGTCCCAAGGGACTGCACTGAAATATCATATGGTGCAGGAACATCTGTGTAGAACAAGAATAATTCAACTCAGCAAACGTGATCAACTGCCATGTTTGTATTGGAAATTGATCTGCTGAAAATTTGATAACATTACTTTCTGAAGTGGCTGTCTCCTGTTCCACATCTGATTCTGCAGACTGTTTTTCAGGAAGATCTACTTGTAGCTCTTTGTCAAAGAATTCTCTGGCATCCTGAAATTGCTTGATTTGGGAATATTTGAACAAGGATATGAATAAGGATAACAGCTTGGTGTGTAAATCATAAAATCAGATTAGTAAAATGCTATGCTCAGCACTTACCTCTTCATCAGAAATGTCCATTATGAATAATATGAGAACAATCAGTCTTCACTGGCAAACTATACAAATCAAACACAATATTTTAAGTATTTAGACACAGGGAAGTCATTTTAGAGGCAGCAAAATTAAAAGTAGCAGATATAGCAAAGATTAAAATTGTTTCAAGTTATTTATTATGTCAGGAAAAAATGTTTAAAAATATGGTGGTATGTTCACAATCAAAATAATTTTATTCATTTTACACAGTTCATAACAGTTAATCATTACTCATGACATGAGGCATAGTGCAGGACTTGAAATACCCTGTGGTCAAATTGCTGAAGTTTTACACAATCACTAAAGAGGGACAAGTACTCGAGACTCCTCCCCCACTGCACATGCAAGAGCTCCAGCACAACATCTGCCCGTAGCACGCACTGTGTTCTCACCTTGTTTCTGAATATCGACCTTTTATGAGGGCATCTATGCCTGGAATCCTAAAACTGACTTTGGATTACTCTGTGTATTAGTTTTATATTGGTTATTAAGTGTATGTTTAATAAATAGTGCTTCTTTACATGGATCCTCCAATCTGCCTTGCTACACAATGTATGAGCTGTTATTTCATAAACTGAAGTCTATATACTATGTAGCTAAACTAAAGTTCAGAGCTCTGTAAGCCTACTTTTTATCAAATGTAAAGTTTGTGTGGGAACCATATGCCCACAGATAAGGGACTTCCTTCCATTGCAGTACTGTTACAGTAAATCAGGACCCAACCTGATACACAACACCAATAAAGTCTCAAAAGGACCTGTGAGGCATTGTTTGGCCCTCCAAGGACGAACCTTGCAATGGGACCACAAAGGGAAGAACATTTTTGAACATTTTTGTTTTCTTCCATAATCTACTGACAAGACTTCTCCCAAATTCCACATAAAATTATTGTCACTTCAAGCATTTAATTGAAAAAAATGACAACTGGTCAAAATAGCAACAAAAAAAGATGAAGTGTTTTCAGACCTTGAATAATGCATAGAAATCAAGATCATATTTAATTTTAAATAAACACAATCCTAATGTTTGAACTTGGTAAAAGCAGCTACGGTAAGTAATACTTGAAGCAGCTGATGGATGCTGGACGGTGCCTTGTTAATGGACACGCTCGCCTGTTAAGTAATGTCTAGTGATTGACAGAGTATAAAATGCTTAAAATTATACATTTATTTACTGCAGTACAGTTCACCACCAATACAAAACTCCCGCTCGCCCAGCATAGTGTGTCAAGTGAAGCGGTCAAAAAACCATGTGCACCTTCCCTCCAGCAACACTTGTCACCTGAGGCAAAGGTTCCCACCTATATTGTACAATCAATTATTCCAAGAGTGACCCCTACAGGATACACCTATGCAAAACACCATAATAAACACAAAACATAACAAAAATGGCTCTTACACACCGGCCCCTAACTGGGTTGAATAACATACCAACTCCCATTACATAACAAAGAACCATAAAAATAATACAGTGGTGAAAACAACCAACAAACGCATGAAATTAACCTCTTAACCATCAGCTCATGTAACAGACAAAGTTTTACTACGGGCCTGTCAATAACACTGGTCTTTGTTTGTAAATGCACTGAGTGCACCAGACCTTTCGTATCAGGGAAAGTTTACAAGACACTCCCCAGAGGCCAGGAGCCTTGTGTTGCCTTTGAGTGGTGCAGTGGTTAGCACAGTTACCTCACAGCAAGAAGGTTCCGGGTTCAAACCCAGTGGCCGGCGAGGGCCTTTCTGTGTGGAGTTTGCATGTTCTCCCCATGTCTGCGTGGGTTTCCTCCGAGTGCTCCGGTTTCCCCCACAATCCAAAGACATACAGTTAGGTTGATGTGGGGCGGCCTTGGGCTGAGGTGCCCTTGAACAAGGTACCTAACCCCTGACTGCTCCCCAGGCGCTCTGGTGTGGCTGCCCACTGCTCTGTGTGTGTTCACTGCTTCAGATGGGTTAAATGCAGAGGATGAATTTCACTGTGCTTGAAGTGTGCATGTGACAAATAAAAGTTTCTTCTTTATCCACCTGTTGTTCTTGATGAACTTTCCAACCCTCCTCCCTCTGGATGCATCATCAGCTGGATTCTCATTTGAGCCAATATATCGACACTGTGATGTTCTTGTGGCTTCCCCGATGGTGGAGACTCTGTTTGCTACAAACATATGAAAATGCTTGTCCTCATTCTTGATGTATTTGTGTACAGATGTACTGTCTGTCCAGAAAACTGGTCTTGCAACTGGAGCCTCAATTCTTTCTTCAACATCAGGGCAATATGGACATCAAGCACAGCAGCAGTCAGCTCCAAGTAGGAAATAGCGATGGCCTTTAAAAGGTGTTACTCTGGCCTTGCCCATCAAGAATACAACATGAATGTCATTGCCGCTACTCTGCATTCTAAGGTAGGTGACTGTGCCATATCCCAATTCACTTGCATCTGAAAAGTAATGAAGCTGAACATGTATGCAGGGTCCAAAGCCCATGGTTTGAGCAATGCCTTAAATCTTAAACTCAGAGTGCATCCAGTTCCACCAACCACCTTGTCCATCAATGCAAAATGTTCTGGGGCACAGTCTCATCCCACCCAAGGTTTCTCTGGCAAAGCCCCTGTAACTTGACCTTAGCAGGTAACAACACTAGTGCCAGAAACCCAAGTGGGTAATACACCGAACTGGACACTGACAGCATTCTCTCGTCTTGTGCTGCACCTCCACCTTGCATGTAAAGGAGTCTGTTTCAGCACACCACAACAACCCAAGAGCTCCTTCAACAGGCAGGCTGTCTCTATCCAGATCTAGCTCCTTCCATTCTTTGGCTCGATGCTCCTCAGCAAGGGTTTGCAAGACAGTGTGCTTGTTTCTAATCCATTTCGTTAGAGTGAAGCCTCTCCTCTGACAGAGAACAAAAAGGTCTTTGACTAAATGAGCAGCTGCCTCTTCAGATGCCATACTCTTAAGGCAATCATCCACAGAGAAATTTTCTTTGAGGGTTTGAATCACCTCATCTCTAAACTCAGACCAATTATCATCTGCAGTTTTCCTCAAAGCAAAGACAGCACAACTCGGAGAGGAGGCAGCACCAAACAGATGAAAAGTCATGCGAAACTCTGCCACCTCCTCGGTTCAATCCCCGTTCTGCCACCACAAAAAATGTAGAAAGTCTCTATCTTCTTCTGCCACCTTGACCTGATGGAACATTGCCTATATGGTCACCCATAACTGCTACTGGCTCCTGCCTGAACCTCAAGAGTACTCCAAGCAACGTGCTTGTGAGATTAGGGCCTTGCAAGAGAACTTGATTCAATGAAATTCCTTTGAATGCTGCACCACAGTCAAGCACCACCCACAGGGTCCTCTTCCTGGGATGACGTACACCATGATGAGGTATGTACCACACCTTACCACTGTTGCCTTTCAGCTGCTGAGTGGGCATTTGCTCTGCATACCCCTTGCTTATCATCTCAAAGAGAAATGCTGTGTATTCCTGGTAAATACTCTTAATGTAACTAGCTGACACTCTTGCGGTGCCATCTTAATCCCAAGATGGCGCCGCAAGAGTGGCAGCTAGTTACAGTAGCTCCGAGCGTGTTTGTGTTTTGGTATATTTTTGTACTTTTCTCTTGTTTCTTTCTGCACTAGTCTCAGTCGGAATTGTGCACCTCGGGATGTACTACTCGTGAGACTGTGCATTTGTATTTTTCTCTTTTTCTTTCTGGGGCTATTTAAATCAGCATCAGTGGACCCTTTCAGCCACAGCTCCATTGTCTACACTCGGGAGCAGCTGTTAGCACTGCGCAACACCAAGGTACTCCCCGTGGAAAGACCGGTGATCCCCGCGGAATTAAGGAGAAGGAGAAGGGGATGCAGAGCTGAAATGAAATGCCGGGAGAAGAAAAGACGGTATAAATCATGTATACCGTCTGTCATCATGGGAAACGTAAGATCTCTCCCTAATAAGATGGATGAGCTAACGGCGCTAACCAGGCTGCAGAGGGAGTACCGGGAGTGTAGCTGTGGCAGCGGGGGCGTGGCCAAGCAGCAGTCTGTGAATGGAGGATGGGGTCAGGGAAGATAAGTGGCTAAGTCATTACACCTGGTGTCAATTAACATATGTTTGTTTGTTGCAGGGATGGAGGATAAAAGGAGGGGGAGAGCAGAGAAGAGGCTCGCCCCCAGCCAGGACACGTGTGTGTGACTGTGTGAGTGAGAGAAGCTGAAAAGCTGATGATAGATAGCAAAATAAAGTGTCTGTGTGAACACGAACTCTTGCCTGCCGTGCTTCTGTGCTTCACCCACATCAGGGATTGCTACAGTGGTGCCGAAACCCGGGAGCACAGAAGGGAACCACCCCATGGAGTCCTCCCCGTTCGAAGAGCTCATCCTTGCCCTTGCTACTGCCCAGCAGAACCAGCATCAAGCGCTGATCACCCTCTGGAAGGAGCAGCAGCAGCGCTTCAAAGCCTTGATGCTGGCCCAGCAGGAAGCTCGTCAGGCGTTCCAGCACCTGCTCACGTCAGCAGGGCCGCCGGCCACCGCTGCCGCCACCCTCACGAAGATGGGACCGCAGGACGATCCGGAAGCATTCCTTGCTCTCTTTGAGCAAGCAGCCGAGGCATGGGGGTGGCCACTGGAGCAGCGCGCAGCGCGCCTCCTCCCGCTCCTGACTGGCAAGGCGCAGCTCGCAGCGCAGCAGCTCCCTGCTGACAGCCGGCTGGTTTATGCTGACCTCAAGAAAGCCGTTCTGCAGCGGCTCAGCCGCTCCCCGGAGCAACATCGTCAGCGCTTCCAGACGCTGGCACTGGAGGAGGTCGGCCGGCCGTTTGCATTCGGCCAACAACTCCGGGACGCCTGCCGGCGGTGGCTGAGGGCTGAAGACCGCGACGCCGATGAGATCATCGATCTGGTGGCACTGGAGCAGTTCATCTCTCAACTTCCGGAAGGAATGGTGGAACGGGTCCAGTGTCACCACCTGGCATCGCTGGAATGAGCCATCAAGCTGGTGGAGGAGCATCTGGAGGCGGCTCCAATGGCAGGCAGATGAGGCGTCTCCCCTCGCTTCTCTTTTCCCTCTCTCTCTCCTGTCTCTTGTCCCCCTCTCCACCCCATTCCCCTGCCACGAAGGCGGTGGCTGGCTCCTCCCCAGCCGGCCCGTCACACCCGTGGTGTCCTCCCATCTCCCTCTTCTGTGTCTGTGTTGTCTCCCCCTCAGGTGAGTGACACCCATAACACAGAAGGCAGAGGGAAAGCCTGGGCTGGTGTGCTGGCGCGGTGGGGAATCAGAGCATCTCCAGAGTCAGGGCTCCGCAAGGGAGGTGGGGGCTGTCATCCGGATCCCCGACGTGCCAGAAACCGCCCCCGATCAGGCCGAAACATATCGCATACCGGTGAGTATTCAAGGGGATACATATCACGCTTTGGTGGATTCCGGTTGTAATCAGACCTCAATTCACCAATGCCTGGTGCAAGGTGAGGCATTGGGGGGAGCACAAGCGGTGAAGGTGTTGTGTGTGCACGGGGATGTTCACCATTACCCTCTAGTGTCTGTCCATATTCTATTCCGGGGCCAAACGCATAGAATGAAGGCGGCGGTTAGTCCTCGTCTTACCCACTCGATCTTGGGTACTGATTGGCTGGGATTTAAAGAACTAATGGAGTATTTAACACATAGTGGGTCCTGCCCTAGTAGGTCACGGGAAGATCCTGGTGTGGCATTGGCTGGAGAAGCTGTCACAGAGTCGTCTACATCAACACCGTGTCAGAGTGAGGAGCACCCCGTTCCTCCTCCCTCTCTCGGGGATTCTCTTGGGGATTTCCTGTTAGAGCAGTTGCGAGATGAGACTCTGCGGCATGCATTTGACCAAGTGAGAGTAATCGATGGTCAAACTCTTCAGCCAAGCGCGGCACCAGCCTTCCCCTATTTTGCCATTATTAAAGATAGATTGTACCGAGTGATGCAGGACACTCAAACTAAGGAACAAGTAACCCAGTTGTTAATCCCAAAGAGCCACAGGGAACTCCTATTCCATGCAGCTCACTTTAATCCCATGGCTGGACACTTGGGGCGAGACAAAACACTAGCCCAAATAATGGCCTGGTTCTACTGGCCAGGGATTCGCGGGGATGTCCGTCGGTGGTGTGCAGCGTGCCATGAATGCCAATTAGTAAATCCCACGGCCACTCCAAAAGCGCTGTTGCGCCCTCTGCCTCTAATCGAGACCCCGTTTGAGTGAATTGGGATGGATCTCGTCGGGCCATTAGATCGGTCAGCATGGGGATATCACTTTATTTTAGTTCTAGTGGACTATGCAACGCGATATCCGTAAGCAGTGCCTCTCCACAATATCTCAGCACGCAGTATTGCGGAAGCGCTCTTCCGCTTTATCTCCCGGGTCAGGATTCAGAAAGAAATCCTGACAGACCAAGGCACCTCGTTTATGTCACACTGCGCGAGCTGTATGGGTTACTGGGGATTAAGTCTATCCACACCAGTGTACATCACACACAAACAGATGGATTAGAGCAATTCAACCAGACACTCAAAAACATAATCTGGAAATTCGTTAGTGAAGATGCACGTAATTGGGATAAGTGGCTCGAACCCCTGTTGTTCGCAGTATGAGAGGTCCCGCAAGCCTCCACAGGGTTTTCTCCCTTTGAATTATTATATGGGCGCAAGCCGCGTGGCATTCTGGATGTGCTGCGGGTAAATTGGGAGGAGGGACCTTCATCGAGTAAAAATTAAATTCAGTACGTTCTTGACCTGCGTGCAAAACTCCACACCCTCACGCACCTAACCCAGGAGAATTTGCGGCAGGCACAAGAACATCAAAGTCGGCTGTATGACAGGGGCACGCGCCTTTGAGTGTTCACGCCGGGAGACAAAGTGCTCGTATTATTGCCCACGTCGAGTTCTAAATTAGTCGCCAAGTGGCAAGGGCCCTTCGAGGTCACACGGCGAGTCGGGGACGTCGACTATGAGGTGAAGCGAAAGGATAGGGGTGGGGCACTGCAAGTCTACCACCTCAACCTTTTAAAACGCTGGAATGAGGGGGTCCCCGTGGCGTTGGTGTTGGTAGTCCCAGAGAAGGTGGAGCTGGGGCCGGAGGTAAAAAAGATAACATCTCAGACCACTCTGGTCCCTTGTGGAGACCACCTCTCACCGACCCAACTCATGGAGGTAGCCAAGGTGCAGAAGGAATTTTCCAACGTGTTCTCGCCCCTTCCGGGTCATACCCACCTCATAGAGCACCACATCAAAACGCCCCCAGGGTGGTAGTGCGTAGCCGCCCTTACCACTTGCCCGAACACAAGAAAGAGGTGGTTCGGGACGAACTCAAGGCCATGCTCGAAATGGGCATAATCAAGGAGTCCCACAGTGACTGGAGCAGCCCAGTGGTCCTGGTTCCCAAGACCAATGGGTTGGTCCGGTTCTGTGTGGACTATAGAAAGGTAAACGCGGTGTCTAAATTTGACGCTTACCCAATACCTCGCGTTGATGAGTTGCTTGATCGGTTAGGTGCTGCTCGCTTTTATTCGACACTGGATCTAACAAAGGGATATTGGCAGATCCCCTTGACTCCTCTATCCCGAGAGAAAACGGCCTTTTCCAGACCATTTGGTTTACATCAATTTGTCACGCTCCCTTTTGGGTTGTTTGGGGCACCCGCTACATTCCAGCAGCTTATGGACAGGGTCCTCTGCCCTCATGCTGCCTATGCGGCTGCCTATCTAGATGACATTATTATCTACAGTTATGATTGGCCGTGGCACTTGGAACACCTGAGGGCCGTTCTAAAGTCGCTGAGGCGGGCGGGCCTCACAGCTAACCCAAAAAAGTGTGCAATTGGGCGGGTGGAAGTACGGTATCTGGGGTTCCACTTGGGTCATGGGCAGGTGCATCCCCAAATTAACAAGACTGCAGTGATTGCGGCCTGCCCGAGGCCCAAGACCAAAAAGGAGGTGAGGCAGTTCCTGGGGCTGGCTGGCTATTATCGTAGGTTTCTACCTAACTATTCGGACGTCACCAGCCCGCTAACCAACCTCACTAAAATGGGGGCTCCAGATCCAGTCCAGTGGACAGAGCAGTGCCAACAGGCCTTCTCTGAGGTAAAAGCTGCACTGTGTGGGGGGCCACTTTTACACTCCCCTGACTTCTCCCCCCCCTTTATTTTGCAGACTGATGCATCGGACAGAGGGCTGGGGGCCGTTTTGTCCCAGGAGGTGGACGGTGAGGAGCGCCCCGTGCTGTACATCAGCTGAAAGCTATCGATGCGCGAAAGCAAGTACAGCACAATTGAAAAGGAGTGTCTGGCCATCAAGTGGGCAGTCCTCGCCCTCCGATACTACCTGCTGGGGTGCCCTTTCACTCTCTGTTCGGACCACGCACCCCTCCAGTGGCTCCACCACATGAAGGATGCCAATGTGCGGATCACTCATTGGTATCTCGCTCTCCAGCCATTTAAGTTTGAGGTGATCCACAGGCCGGGGGCACAGATGGGGGTGGCGGACTTCCTGTCCCGTCGGGGGGGGGGGGGGGGGGGGGGGGAGTTGGCTTCAGGCCGGATGGCTCCCCGGCCTGAGTCGGGCGGTGGGGGTATGTGGCAGCGGGGGCGTGGCCAAGCAGCAGTCTGTGAATGGAGGGCGGGGTCAGGGAAGGTAAGTGGCTAAGTCATTACACCTTGTGTCAATTAACGTGGGTATGTTTGTTTGTTGCAGGGATGGAGGATAAAAGGAGGGGGAGAGCAGAGAAGAGGCTCGCCCCCGGCCAGGACACGTGTGTGAGACTGTGTGAGTGAGAGAAGCTGAAAAGCTGATGATAGATAGCAAAATAAAGTGTCTGTGTGAACATGAACTCCCGCCTGCCATGCTTCTATGCTCCACCCACATCAGGGATTGCTACAGTAGCCTTATGTGCTTCACAGAGACTTGGCTGAATGAACTCTCACCGGACTCACACATCACTCTGGACGGATTTCAACTCGTGAGAGCGGACAGGAAAGCGAAGGAGAGTGGTAAGAGGAAAGGATGGGGTATAGCGATGTTTGTGAATGACAGATGGTGTAACCTGGGGCACATCAGGGTAAAGGAGCAGTATTGCAGTAAAAACATTGAACTGCTAGCGGTTAGCATTCGGCCATATTACCTCCCGAGGGAATTCTCGCATGTTATCGCAATAACTGTGTACGTCCCCCCTGCGGCCGATGCTGCTGCAGCCTGTGAGCTCTTACACACTACAGTGTCAAAGCTTCAGACATCGCACCCCCAGTCCCTGCTACTAATCTCCGGTGACTTCAATCATGCTTCCCTGTCTTCCACTCTCCCAACCTTCACTCAGTATGTGAAATGCCACACCAGAGACAAGAGAACTTTGGATTTAATGTATGTGAACACCAAGGACGCATATAGTTCATCACCCCTCCCCCCGCTGGGCCATTCTGACCACAGTCTGGTTCACTTGTCCCCTACATACATACCTATGGTGAACAACCACCCACCAAGAGGTATGTAAGGAGCTGGTCTGAGGAGACCAGTATGACACTGAGGGACTGCTTTGACACCACGGACTGGGATGTGTTGTGTGAACCTCACGGCAATGACATTGATAGCCTGACAACCTGCATCACGGATTACATTAATTTCTGTGTTGAAAACACTGTGCCAGTCAGGAAGGTATGGTGTTTTCCCAACAATAAACCCTGGGTGACCTCTGAACTAAAAGCCCTATTAAACGAGAAGAGGGTTTTTAAATCTGGCAACAAGGAGGAGATGAGGAGAGTGCAGAGGGAGCTGAAGAGGGGGATAAGGAGAGGCAAGGACAGCTACAGGAGGAAGCTGGAGGAGCACCTCAAGGGGAGCAACACCGGAGAGGTATGAAGAGGCCTGAAAACCATCTCTGGCCACACAAAGGACAGTGGGAGGGGCCCTGTATCTGGGGGCCAAGACTGGGCAAATGAGTTGAATCTCTTTTTCAACAGATTTGACTGTGCCACCCCACCCTCCCCCACTCACCATAGTCCTGACCGGTCTGTGATATCACTCCACCCCCCCATAATACCTTTGACACCAACAGCTCCCTCCTCACACCACATCACCCCCCTCCGATCCCTGTCAGACCAATCCACACACTCCACCCCCGACCTCACTCTACAGGACTCACACCTCAGCTACACCCCTCGCCTCTCCATAACAGCTGATCAGGTGTTGAAGGAGCTGAGGAGGATCAAGACAAGGAAAGCTGCTGGCCCTGATGGTATCAACTCCTGACTGCTTAAGGACTGTGCAGATCAGCTCTGTGGGATTCTTCTGTACATTTTCAACCTGAGCCTCAGTCTGGAGAAAGTTCCGCTTCTGTGGAAAACATCATGTGTGGTTCCAGTTCCCAAGACAGCGCACCCCAGGGAGCTCAATCACTTTCGGCCAGTAGCTTTAACGCCTCACCTAATGAAGATCATGGAGAGGATTGTTCTCTCCCACCTCCGACACCTGGTGAACAGCGAGATGGACCCCCTCCAGTTCGCATATTGACCTGGCATTGGTGTGGATGACGCAGTCATTTACCTGCTACACCGGTCACTTTTGCACCTGGAGGGCACTGGAAAATTTCAGTTTTTCAGTTTTATTTGTTATCTGTTTGACATTTTCTTGCTACTGTAACACGTGAATTTCCCCGATGTGGGATGAATAAAGTGAATCTAATCTAATCTAATTTAATTTAAAACTGCTCATCTCTCAGAAACCTCCTTTTCAGTCTAAGTATCCTCTGTCACAGAGAAGCTGTTGGGCAGACACACATTTTCCCTTTTAAATGGCAATTTGAGGCTGTAATGATTGTCCTCAAGTTTAGCAGAACCGTCCAAAATTTCCAAGAATCTGATGTCTTCCCTTGACAGACCTTGCTCCTCTGTAGCCTGCTCATTGAAATTGTGGTTATACTGCTTATACAGCAATTCCTCCAATCTGCACACAGAAATCCTGTTTACCACTGCAGAACAGTCCTCAGCCACAAAGCTGTTTGTCTGCAAAGGACCATTGATGACCCAACCCAACACTGTTCTTATAGCATAAGGGCTATCCCCATGGCTATTTAGGACTTCCCAAGGCTCCAACATCTTGGGAGCATTGTTCCCAATCAACAGATCGATGTTAGCTCTTATGCTGGGAACTTTAAAGGAACAGTCCACCGTACTTCCATAATGAAATATGCTCTTATCTGAATTGAGACGGGCTGCTCCTTACCTCTCCGAGCTTTGCGCGACCTCCCAGTCAGTCAGACGTGCTGTCACTCCTGTTAGCAATGTAGCTAGGCTCAGCATGGCCAATGGTATTTTTTGGGGCTGTAGTTAGATGCGACCAAACTCTTCCGCGTTTTTCCTGTTTACATAGGTTTATATGACCAGTGATATGAAACAAGTTCAGTTACACAAATTGAAACGTAGCGATTTTCTATGCTATGGAAAGTCCGCACTATAATGACAGGCATACTAACACCTTCTGCGCGCTTCGACAGAGCATTGATATGGAGCTCAGTATCAATGCGCTGTCAAAGCGCGCAGAAGGTGTTAGTGCATTATAGTGCGGACTTTCCATAGCATAGAAAATCGCTACGTTTCAATTTGTGTAACTGAACTTGTTTCATATCACTGGTCATATAAACCTATATAAACAGGAAAAATGCGGAAGAGTTTGGTCGCATCTAACTACAGCCCCAAAAAATACCATTGGCCATGCTGAGCCTAGCTACATTGCTAACAGGAGTGACAGCGCGTCTGACTGACTGGGAGGTCGCGCAAAGCTCGGAGAGGTACGGAGCAGCTCGTCTCAATTCAGATAACAGCATATTTCATTATGGAAGTACGGTGGACTGTTCCTTGAATCTTTGACAGGTAGGGCCACTTTGCCAAGTCATCTTTAGACAGAAGGTTTGTCAGTACTTACAAGCATCTGTTTCTGTATGAGTGTTTCTGGGAGCTGATAGATGATGTTGCCATCAATTGCAGAAACTTCTAAGCCTGAGAGTACATGTGCTGGCATGACTCTTTCCTGCCCCATGGTTTGTAACAGAAACGGAGTTCTTCTACCAGCAAGATGGAGTTGCTGCAGAAGACTCTCAGAACAAAAAGTCGCAGAACTGCCAGGATCCAAGAATGCATATGTTTGGATTATCTGGTCTCCTTTACTGAACTTAACTTGTACTGGCAAGATGGATAGCAGACAGAGCTCCTTTCCAGCCCCTGTATGACCACAAGTTTCAGTGGATCCTGAGAATTTGCATGCCCCGGCGGTGTCTAAGCTAGCTGTTTGTCTGTCAACATGAAGCACAGTAGGATGGCGTCGACCAACCACTTGCCACAATTATGACTCATGTGCCCAGCACTTAAGCAACCAAAGCAAAGCTCTTTCTCCTTTAGAAAGTTCATCTTTTCTCTATGCTTCTTCCTCTTAAACTGTTGAGTGTTCCAACAAATGCTGCTTAACACAACAAACACAAGGTGACAAATCTTTATGCCCAGAGTCCAAATGTGCAATAATGGTGGCAATGATGTTTCCTTTAACTTTGCCTTCTGCATGTGGCTTTGAACGATTAGCAGCCCTTACGCTAATTGACAAGTCCTTAATATCACCAAACAAGGGATCCATTAGGATACTAACTTGTCATTCAGTAAAGGCAACAAGATCCTTGAACAAAGCTCTGCATTCAGAAGTTTCCAGGATGTTATGTGCAACAGTTCTCTGCCACTCTCTGAGCTTGAAAATCAGTTTAGATATAATGGCTCTCATATTGCTTGGCATATCTAACTCCTGTAAGTATTGTAGTTCCTCCATAGCATTGCAACATCCACATAGAAAGAGAGAATAGGACCGCAGAACAATGACATCTTCACTCTTTATTGGAGGCCAAAACAAAGCTCTTTCCATATAAGCAGTAGCAATCTTATACCTATTACCAAAATGTTCCTGCAACAGCTGTTTTGCCCTTGCATAGCCAAAGTCAGGAGTCATGTGCAAGCAGCTATGGACCAGCTCTCTTGGCTGTCCCCTAGAGAACTGTTCAAGGTAGTACAAGCAATCGCCATGAGCATCCTTTTCCTCTACTCCTTTCTCAAATGCTCTGATGAATGATGTACTGCAAAGGATCTCCATCAAACAAAGGAATATCTCTCTCTGGCAAAGATGAAATGCATTGTTGCTGAACAAGAGCTGCTGTAATTTCAATTTGTCTTTGCATTATAGTGAAAATGTCACCAGACTGACTTGCATTCCCTGGCTGAGAAGGCCTAATGGATGCAAAAGGTTCATGAAGCTGAACAGATAGATCGCCTAGCGGTGCATGAGTGAAACTCCGCCTTCTTGAGTCCATCCATTTCTCTTCAGGCTGCTGTGTATCTCCTTGATGCAACATGGAGGGTGGTAAAGGGTTACTTGCTGGCAGTATCCACTCCTTGCTTTGCTGTGGTTTCCTATGAACAACAGGATCACACTCTTCTGCCACTGGATTTAATGCGCTAGTAGTTGGTTTTCCCAGTTCTTTTTCCAAGTAAGAATTCATAGCATTAGAGATTTTAAAAACACTGCAACTTTCAGAGGCCTGAAAGACTGCAAGTTTAGCAGTGGATTCTGCTAGCATTGCTTCCAGCTCCAATTGCTCCTTTTTCCTCTTGATCAGCTGTTCTTGCTCCTCCAAAGCATACTTTTCCTTTAACACTGCCATTCAAGCAGGCAATGCAGCTTTATTGGCCTCAGCTATGATTCTAGCAGAAGAAGTACTACTACATGTACTCTTTTTAGCTGAATGTCTGCTACCAACATTTGAAATGCTGTCCTCTGGGTTAATACGATCAACTTTATCATTAGTGGCCTCATTTAAAATCCTTTCATTAGTAAACTCAGTTAGAATTCTCTCATTAATAACCTCATTTGCAATTTTTTCATTATGTTCAGCATATGATATCCATGTTTTCACTTCAACAATAAAATCATTATTCACAATCATTTTTGCTTTAAACCAGATGTAACCGGCAGGCGAAGTCAGTCTTCCCCATCATTTCTGGTGTGGCAGCTGCAGGAGTTACCACGTTAATATTAGACGGGAGTATAAAGGCAGGTACCAGAGTGTTGACAGGAGAGAGAAAGAACAGGGATGATGGCTGAGATGAGTGGAGGAAGTGTCGTGGAGGTGGTTGGTGACAACTGGACTGGGAATGGTCAGGAGTTTGCAAAGGGAAGTGATGTTTCAGGAAGCAAGTGTGAGGAAATGGAAGAAAGTGGGAGTTATGAACCATGGATGATATCTAAGGGTAAAAAGGAGAAAACAAATAACAGTAACGAGTATGCCTAATGTTGCGGAAAGGAGTCGAGTGGAGTACAAAGTGTTTGTAAGATTGAGTAATGAGGGATCTACATTTGATGAGTGGGGTCCAATAAAACTAACCAAAGCACTACATAGGGAGTTTGGTGAGGTAAGAAGCGCTAAAAAATTAAGAAATGGTTGTCTACTGATTACATGTAAGGATGAAGAGCAGCAAAGAAATGCAATCAAAGTTAATAAAATAAATGGTAACAAAGTCAAGTGTTCGGTGGTGTTTGACAAGAATCTTGTAAGGGGTGTAATCTCAGGGATCCCGTTAAGGGAATCAGTGGATGATGTCAAAGAAAGTATAACTAATGCCAAGGTAAAGGAAGCAAAGCAGCTGAAAACCAGACGAGGTAGAATTATAACCAATAGCCTTTCAATTGTGCTAACATTTGAAGAAAATAAACTTCCTGAGAGGGTATTCATAGGATACATTTATGAAGTCAAGATGTATATCCCACCACCACTAAGATGCTTTAAGTGCAAAAGTTTGGACATATAGCTGCAGTATGTAAGGGGAAACAAAGGTGTAGTAAGTGCAGTGGAGAGCATGAATATGGGCAGTGCGATAAGGACGCAAAGTTAAAATGTAGTAATTGTGGGGGGGAACACAGCTCTGCCTACAGAGGATGTAAAGTGAGCAAGAGAATGCAAGAGGTACAGCGGCTCAAAGTAACTCAAGGGTTATCATATGCAGAAGCAACAAAGACTGTTAAAAGGGTAGTAGCAGGTCCAGCCCCAGTTGTGAAAGAGGGGAGACCGTGTGTAAAGTGTGAGAAAATTAAAGAGGAAACACTGATTGTGTCTAAAAGTAATTTTATGTTGTTCATGGCTGAGGTCATCAATTGTTCAGACTACAAGCCGAACAGAGAAAATTAAAATTATAGTCAAATCTGCTGAGAAATTCTTGGGTGTAAAAGAACTGCTGTGGGAATCAGTCAGGGATACTTTAAATGAAGAGGTACAACAACAGTCTCAAGTATGGGTTGGCTCAGGATAATGGTCTTGTTTATATTGTAATGGAATGCGAGGACCTTAATAGTGAACAGGCAGGAATTTTAAAAAATTGTAGATAATTTATGTATAAAACCTAATGTTATATGTATACAGGAAACTTGGTTGATCCCCAAACTGGATTTTATTATTAAAGGATATACTTTAATAAGGAGTGATAGACAATCTGGAAAAGGTGGGGGAGTCATAACATTCAGTGGCAGCGGGGGCGTGGTCAAGCGTCGGTCTGTGAACAGAGGGCAGAGTCAGGGAAGGTAAGTGGCAGAATCACTACACCTGATGTGAGTTAACCTGTGTTTGTGTGTCTTCCCCAGTGACCACGCCCTATAAAAAGGAGAGAGAGAGCAGAGGAAGGGAGCTCTCTCCCCAACCAGACGACTTGTGTGTGTGTGTGCGTGTGGCTGGGAGAGTGAACATTAGTCACTGAAAAGTGCAAAATAAAGAGTTTTGGAACTCAGTTCTGGCTTGCCGTACTTCTGTGCTCCACCCACCCGCTCTCATTCCTACAGTGGTGCCGAAACCCGGAACCGGAGCACAGAGGAGAACAGCCCCATGGAGTCCTCCCCCTTCAAGGACCTCATCCATGCCCTTGCCATGGCCCAACAGAGCCAGCACCAGGCGCTGGTCGCCCTCCGGAAGGAGCAGGAGCAAAGGTTCGAGGCCCTGGTGCTGGCGCAGCAGGAAGATCGTCAGGCGTTCCGGCATCTCCCCGCGTTGGCGGGGTCCACCACCTCCACCACCGCGGGCCCTCCCCACCTCACCTTAACAAAGATGGGCCCGCACGACGACCCTGAGGCCTTCCTCGCACTCTGAGCAGGCAGCAGAGGCCTGGGGCTGGCCGGTGGAACAGCATGCGGCGCGCCTCCTCCCCCTGCTCACGGGCGAGGCGCAGCTGGCCGCGCTACAGCTCCCCGCCGACAGCCGGCTGGTCTACACAGACCTCCGCCGGGCCGTCCTCCAGCGTGTGGGGCGCACCCCAGAGCAACAATGACAGCACTTCCGCGCTCTGCGCTTAGAGGAGGTTGGCTGGCCGTTTGTGTTTGGCCAGCAACTCCGGGACGCCTGCCGGCGGTGGCTGAGGGCTGACAACCGCAACGCCAAGGGAATCATCGATCTGGTGGTACTGGAACAGTTTATCGCCCGACTTCCCGAAGGAACCGCAGAGTGGGTCCAGTGCCATCGCCCGGCATCACTGGATCAGGCCATCGAGCTGGCTGAGGACCATTTGGCAGCTGTTCCGACAGCAGGACAGTATGTCTCCTCTTCTCTTCTCCCCTCTCCTCTCTCTCTCTCTCTCTCCCCTTCTGTTCCTCATCTTCGCCCCATTCCCCCACCGCAGAGCCGGGGGCCGGCTCCACCCCAGCCGGCCCACCGCACCCGCAGTGCCCTCCCATTTCCCACTTCCGTGTCTGTCTCTCCCCCCCCTCAGGTGAATGAGTTCCAGAACGCCGGTGCAGAGAGAGAGCCCGGGCCGGTTTGCTGGCGCTGCAGGGAGCCGGGGCACCTCCAGCATCAATTCTCGGCAATGGAGGTGGGCGCGGTGGTCCGGATCCCCGACGCGCCCGGGACCATCCTCGATCGGGCCGGAGCGTATCGCATACCGGTGAGCATCCAAGGGGATACGTATCAGGTTTTGGTGGTCTCCGGCTGTAATCAGACCTCAATCCACCAAAGCCTGGTGCAAGACGAGGCATTGGGGAGAGCACAATTGGTGAAGGTGTTGTGTGTGCACGGGGATGTTCACAACTACCCTTTAGTGTCGGTCCACATTCTATTTCGAGGGGAGAAATTGAGTGTAAAGGTGGTGGTTAATCCTCGTCTTACCCACTCAATAATTTTGGGGACTGATTGGCCAGGATTTCGGGAATTAATGACTCATTTAGTGAAGAGTGGGGCCTGCCATAGTTCAGCAGGGGGAGGTCCCGGTGTGGCATTGGCGGGAGCAGCTGTCACAGAGCTGTCTACGTCATCTCTGCGTCAGAGTGAGGAGCAGCAGGCTCCTCCTCCCTCTCTCGGGGAATCCCTCGCGGATTTCCCGTTAGAGCAGTCGCGAGATGAGACTCTGCGGCATGCATTTGACCAAGTGAGAGTAATCGATGGTCAAATGCTCCAGGCAAATGCCACCCCGTCCTTCCCCTATTTTTCCATTTTGAAGGATGGATTATTCTGAGTGACACAGGACACTCAGACTAAAGAGCCGATAACACAGCTTTTGATCCCAAAGAGCCGCTGGGAATTGGTATTCCAGGTGGCTCACTTTAATCCCATGGCTGGACACTTGGGGCAGGATAAGACACTAGCCCGAATAATGGCCCGGTTCTATTGGCCAGGGATTCGCGGCGATGTCCGTAAGTGGTGTACAGCAAACCGCAAATGCCAGTTAGTAAACCCAGCGGCCATTCCAAAAGCGCCTTTGCGCCCTCTGCCATTAATCGAGACCCCGTTCGAAAGAATTGGGATGGATCTTGTCAGGCCATTAGAGCGGTCAACACGAGGATATCGCTTTATTTTAGTTCTGGTGGACTATGCAACGCGATATCTGGAAGCAGTGCCGCTTCGCAATATCTCAGCACATAGTATTGTGGAAGCACTCTTCCATGTCATCTCCCGAGTTGGAATCCCCAAAGAGATTCTGACTGATCAAGGCACTACATTTATGTCACGCACATTGCGCGAACTGTATGGGTTACTAGGAATTAAGCCGATCCACACTAGCGTTTATCACCCACAAACGGACGGCTTAGTCGAACGGTTTAATCGCACCCTCAAAACCATAATTAAAAAATTTGTAAGCAGATGCACGTAACTGGGATAAATGACTCGAGGCCCTGCTATTCGCAGTGCGAGAGGTCCCACAAGCCTCCACGGGGTTCTCCCAGTTCGAATTATTATATGGGCGTATGCCACGTGGCATCCTAGATGTGCTGCAGGAAAATTGGGAGGAGGGGGTATGTGGCAACGGGGGCGTGGTCAAGCATCGGTCTGTGAACGGAGGGCAGAGTCAGGGAAGGTAAGTGGCAGAATCACTACACCTGATGTTAGTTAACCTATGTTTGTGTGTCTTCCCCAGTGACCACGCCCTATAAAAGGAGAGAGAGCAGAGGAAGGGAGCTCTCTCCCCGACCAGACGACTTATGTGTGTGCGTGCGTCTGTGGCTGGGAGAGTGAACATTAGTCACTGAAAAGTGCAAAATAAAGAGTTTTTGGAACTCAGTTCTGGCCTGCCGTACTTCTGTGCTCCACCCACCCGCTCTCATTCCTACACATTCATACAAAAAGCTATTCAATATAGGGAAATTAAGAGGGAAAGATCTAGAATACACTATAATAGAGGTCTGGTCAAATGAAGGCAATATAGAAATAATAACTTTCTATAATCCATGTCGGCAATTAGAATTAAGTCAATTGGCAGAAATTTGGAAAGATACAAAGGGGAGAGTGGTATGGTGTGGTGACTTTAATGCACATAGTACATTATGGGGGGATAAGAATGATGTTAATGGGGATGTGATTTTAGAATTTATGGATGAGGAAGAATTAGTTTGTTTGAATGATGGGTCAAGTACTAGATTGGATGTTGTTGGGGCACAGAGTCAGTAATAGACCTGACATTAGCTACAATATCATTAGCAGATAAGTGTGAGTGGGAGGTATTGAATGATAATGCTATAGGTAGTGGTCACTTCCCTATTAAAATTCAAGTGGGTATGGAAGTTGCATTTGAATATGAAGTTAAAAATGAGAGATGGATTTTAGAGAAAGCGGATTGGGACAAATTTAGAGAGATCAGTGATGAAATGCTGTCAGTAATAGATATAAATAAAGATATTGAAAGCTTATGCAAAGATATTAGTGTCAGCATAATTAGTGCAGCAAGTTTAGCCATTCCTAAGTCTAAACCTAAGCATTTAAGTAAGATAGTTCCATGGTGGTCTAATGAATGCAAAAAAGCAATAAAAGATAGGAATAAAGCATTTTGAGTTTTGAAAAGAATGCACAATTTCCAAAATTTTATTGAATTTAAGAAATCTCAAGCGGTCGTAAGGAAAACCATAAGGGAGGCTAAGAATGGTTACTGGAGAAAGTTTTGTGACTCTATAGGAAGAACTACTCCAGTGGAGAGAGTCTGGGGCATGATAAAGAAAATGAAAGGAAGTGGGAAAGAATATGGTTATCCTGTGTTGACTGACGGTCAAAATACAGTCATTAGTAGTATTGATAAAGCAGAGATAATGGCAAAGACATTAAGTAAGGTACACAGCACTGAAAATCTTAGCCATCAGGAAGAGAGAGCAAGAACAGAAACAGTTAAAAATTATCAGCATGACTTTGAGAGTGAAGAGGTGATAGGTGAGGTGTTGAATGAACTACTCACAATCACTGAACTTAATAATGCACTATTAAAGTTATGTAAGTCTTCTCCGGGGGGGGATGGGATTTGTTATTCTATGTTAGAGAACCTAACTGATAAAGGAAAGGACGTTCTATTGGGTCTTTACAATAGGGTCTGAACAGAGGGAATAATACCAAAAGTATAGAAAGAATCTATAATTATCCCTATTAAAAAGCCTGGGAAAGACCCAAAGATCCCTAGCAACTACAGACCAATAGCACGAACATCTCAGATGGGGAAAACAATGGAAAGAATAATAAATGACAGGCTAATATAGACTAAAGGATTGATACAAAATTATCAGAGTGGTTTTAGAAGAGGCAGAGGCACCATGGATCCTTTAGTATATTTAGAGGATACCATAAGAAGAGCCCATGTGAATAAGGAATCGGTTGTGGCTGTCTTTTTTGATATTGAGAAGGCGTATGACATGATGTGGAAGGAGGGCCTTTTGATTAAGTTAAATCATATGGGAGTCAAGGGAAGAGTATCATAAATGGGTCAAATATTCGTCGAGATTTCTAACATTATCAAATACACAAGTGGCAGCATTAGTTCAGTTCTACTGGAAGGGCTCAGTAATTTAAATTTATCAGGACAGAAAATAAATGCTGTTTACTTCTGCTGTTCCAATTCACCTGATGTTGCAATATCTCTGAATGTCTTTCAGGCTTCGGTGTGAATCTTAAAATGTTCTTTCAAAGTTTATTATATCTTCTCTAAAAGGTATTTAAGCAATCAGCCTTTTTAGATATACATGTAAAATTGTATTCTCCTTATTTGATAATAAACCATATATTTAAGCGTGAGGCTCTACTTACTCGTCTGGAGAAAGTGGGTGGAGTTTTGTTCGGTCCTTTGGAAGTCATTTCAAAGAGTCACCGCCTGCCTTCAGGGCTCCCCTTTATAAAGATGTTCCAGAAGGACTAAACCATTTTATTTAGTTTATTATTCATTCATATCGATTTCCCTATCCAGTATTATTAAGTGCAGCTCGTTCCTCCTTGACATCCTTTGGGGTTTATTAGTCTGTGTCCTGTTTTGTGTGTGAAGGATTTCCTGTCCAATATAACATGTGAAATAAAATAAAGTGGGTCTTGGTGATGGTTTCGTCCCAACAGAATAGAAACCGAAAGTTTCGTTTCTGAGGAAATGAAAACCGACGGGTTTTGTTTGTTTGTTTTTATTGATTGATTGTAATATACAAACAGTTCTGCTTTAAATGGTGGAGTAAAAATAATAATAATAATAATAATAATAATAATAATAATAATAATAATAATAAATGATACTCGGGAGTGTCGCACAGTTAATGTATCGTCTATTCGAGCCACCATTTCTGTTCTATTTGTATAAAACTGATCATCTTTTTTTTCCCCCTAAATGTAGTGGGCTCATAACTCCGCTCAGAGAGAGAATAGATAATCGCAATACTAATCCTGTAGCTCATGTGGCTATGAAGAGATTCCCCTCTGGACAGGACCCCTCCCCGAAAAAAAAAGCAGCTTATCGGTAGAAATTTACAAATATTTAATAATGAACAGCAATTTAACAGCTAAATAATCATGAAATATATTTGCTTCAGTCGTTATTAAATACTCTGAAATCTCTGTATGAATCAGTAAATACCATTAGACCTTACGATGACATTAAAAGATAAAAATCTAGAAGAACTTAAAATCAGTAAGAATAACAGAAATCTCCTGATGCCCAATCACACTCTCATTCACATTTGCATTAGAGCATGTGTCAATAGGTTTAAAAAAATAAAGAAAGAAAAAGAAAGCACAACTTTATTCATCACACACTTGTGAAATTTCCTCTCTGCATTTAACCCATCTGAAGCAGTAAACACACACGCACGTGAGCAATGAGCACACACACATACCCAGAGCAGTGGGCAGCCATGCTAACAGCGCCCAGGGAGCAGTTGGGGGTTAGTTGCCTCACTCAAGGGCACCTCAGCCCAAGGTCGTCCCATATTAACCTAACCGCATGTCTTTGAACTGTGGGGGAAACCGGAGCACCCGGAGGAAACCCACGCAGACATGGGGAGAACATGCAAACTCCACACAGAAAGGCCCTCGCCGGCCACTGGGTTCGAACCCACAGCCTTCTTGCTGTGAGGCGACCGTGCTAACCACTACACCACCGTACTGCCCAAGTAGGTATGTCATCCATCCATTATCCATAACCACTTATCCTAGACATTAAGATGACATTGGAAAGATAAAAATCTAGAAGAACTTAAAATCAATAAGAATAACAGAAATCTCCTGATGCCCAATCACTCTCTCATTCACATTTGCATTAGAGCATGTGTCAATAGGTTTAAAAAAAATACCAAGTAGGAATATCATCCATCCATTATCCATAACCACTTATCCTGTGCAGGGTCACGGGCAAGCTGGATCCTATCCCAGCTGACTATGGGCGAGAGGCGGGGTACACCCTGGACAAGTCGCCAGGTCATCACAGGGCTGACACACAGAGACAAACAACCATTCACACACCTTTACATTCACACCTACAGTCAATTTAGAGCCACCAATTAGTCTAACCTGCATGTTTTTGGACTGTGGGGGTAACGAGAGTACCCAGAGGAAACCCACACAGACACGGGAAGAACATGCAAACTCCACAACGAAAGGCCCTCATTGGCCACTTGGCTCAAACCCAGAACCTTCTTGCTGTGAGGCAACAGCAAGAAGCAACCACTACACCACCATGCTGTGCGTGAAGAATAGCTAATGTAGCCTTTCAGGTGTTCAACGCATCTTTCTCTTTCCCGGTGAACAAAGAAATGCTTCTGCGCTTGCACAGCAGAAAACTTTCTCATCGGATATTCACATCAGCTCTGAGGTGTGACGTCATGTTGCCTTGGCATCAATGCAATATCATAAACCATATTGAACGCTCATTCTCCATTGGGTAAAGTGGCATAATACACATAGGATAAGGTCATATGCTAACAATATTGCATGCTATCGAACCAAATGAACGGAACCTGCTAGAAGGGAATAGAACACATGTTTTAATTCCATCGAAAAGTGTCCTGTATGTATAATAATGCATGTAATTTACGGTGTCAGGGAGCCGCTATCAATATGCGGGAGACTCCCAGAACTTCCGGGAGAGTTGGGATGTCTGTAACTGACACATTAACAAATGGATGTAAGCCCTCGTTGCTTCATCCTTGGTCTCTGTCCTGGAGTTAAATGTGGCACCGGTTTAACTACAATCACTTGAGGGAACGTTACACTCCGTCACACAGGTAGCTAACACTTAGCAAAACATCAGATAGCAAACATTAAATGAAATAAGCACAGACAGCAATGAAAGGCAACCAAGAAAATAGACTGCGACTGCATTTTAACGATACTGGTCTATTTCTTCCACCTCATCCTGCACTTGATCTGTTCTCCTTTTCTTGTATTCAGCCCCTGACATCTCGCGTGCACCGTTGCCCCTAGTTACCCACTCCAGAATTTGAGTGAATACTGGTCAAAATAGTCTGAACTCTGTCCCAACTATGGTCTCCATAACATACACAAAAGATATCCCACAGAGACAGGATTCAAACCCTAGTCACAGACCACCACAGAAAAGTTAATCATGTTGCGAGAATTTAAGATTTTGATTCTGGTCTGGAGTTTGTGAAAGTAAATCTCACAAGGATACACTGAAAATGTTATGAAAACAGCAAAGTTTTTGTTTTGTTTTTCCTTTTTTTTTTCAGACATACTGAAATCCAAACAGATAATAAAATACCACCTCACAGCCACTGAGGACACTGGGGATGTAACATCTCATTATCTCTAGTCGCTTTATCCTTCTACAGGGACGCAGGCAAGCTGGAGCCTATCCCAGCTGACTACGGGCGAAAGGCGGGGTACACCCTGGACAAGTCGCCAGGTCATCACAGGGCTGACACATAGACACAGACAACCATTCACACTCACACCTACGGTCAATTTAGAGTCACCAGTTAACCTAACCTGCATGTCTTTGGACTGTGGGGGAAACCGGAGCACCTGGAGGAAACCCACGCGGACACGGGGAGAACATGCAAACCCCACACAGAAAGGCCCTCGCTGGCCACGGGGCTCAAACCCAGGACCTTTTTGCTGTGAGGCGACAGCGCTAACCACTACACCACCATGCCGCCGGGATGTAACATGTCTGTGTTATTCCTTTATTCTTCTCATTATTCAGTTTTAGGTTTACTTTTCTGAGACTTTGGCAATATCACAGGCCAAAAGATTAATCACACTTTCACCCTCCTCTCAGTAAGATGTGCCCCTGAATGCTGTATAGTGCTGCTGCCAATAGGTGGGTTTAGGATCACACCCTCAAACCCTCGTACATGATTTAAATATTGTGATTTAAATACTCATAATATTTAGACAGCTGGGGCGGCACGGTGGTGTAGTGGTTAGCGCTGTCGCCTCACAGCAAGAAGGTCCTGGGTTCGAGCCCCGGGGCCGGCGAGGGCCTTTCTGTGTGGAGTTTGCATGTTCTCCCCGTGTCCGCGTGGGTTTCCTCCGGGTGCTCCGGTTTCCCCCACAGTCCAAAGACATGCAGGTTAGGTTAACTGGTGACTCTAAATTGACCGTAGGTGTGAATGTGAGTGTGAATGGTTGTCTGTGTCTATGTGTCAGCCCTGTGATGACCTGGCGACTTGTCCAGGGTGTACCCCACCTTTCGCCCGTAGTCAGCTGGGATAGGCTCCAGCTTGCCTGCGACCCTGTAGAAGGATAAAGCGGCTAGAGATAATGTGATGTGTGTGATGTGATTTAGACAGCTGGAAATAAACTCATGATATTTTATTCATCAAACATTATGATTTGTAAGTCCACTACACAAGAAGGTGTCTGTCCTGAATTTTAGGGATTGATTTATAATATTCCTCCTACACATAATTTCAAATCATTAGCACTGTAAAAAGAAGATATTCAGATTACACTCCACAAGAGTTAACAAATGGACTTTTGATATTTGTGAGGTGACACAGCAGTTTCCCCAGTTTGATCCTGAGCTTCCTGTCTGTGTGAATTTTCAGGGCATGTGCTCCCTGTGGAGGTGGATTGGCTCGGATCACTTGCCCCAAGGTGTGAGTGAGTGAGTGAGTGAGTGAGTGAGGTACAATAGTCCATCATGCACAAAACTGCCAAATAGGAAGTGATGTCATATCTAATGGTTTTCCATATGGAGCTCAAACCTTAGCTGTCTTTTTCACACGAATGGACTTTGCTCTGTGGTCACTGGGAGGTGCTACAGCGCTGTTCCAAAGTTTAGAGCCTTCCAAATCACTTGGGTGTCTACATCGAGCCTTTAAATATAGGATCCTACAACAGTGCATGTTTTTATCAGAAAGTGTTTCAGAGGCTCAGAACCCTTAAGTATCTCATGAACCCCACGAGAACCATTATTTTTCTTAGAAGGTAGCAAGTATCAAGACAGTTTAGGTCAATTATACATGCCTGACAGATTCTGGGTATTAAGAACATTCAGAAGGAAATATAATTACCAATAATTTGGGATTTGTTCCACACAATCATAAAATTATATATTAGGAACACTTTTCTTCTATGAAACACATTGTTGTAGGGTCCCCCAGGGGGAAGATTTAAGAACCCTGAAGGGTTTTTGAGAGTGTAGAAGGATGTGAGGCCATTTCAGCAGCGCGTTTGAGTATCGACACCAATCTCATCTCAGTTGCTCAGTGAAATTTACCAACTCACACCACCTCACACATATGTTCCTGTTTGCTGCACCAAAACAGAGAAGGAAAAGCCCCGCTATCTCCTGCTTGTCCCAAAATCCCTCCTCTTGGTGCAATCATGTGCTGAACAAAACATCAATCTGTTGAATTGTACTGATACACATGGATAAACAGGAAAAAAAATTAATAGGCTACAGAAACACCTTTATTTTTTACCCTGTAGTCATCTCATTGACAGAATTACTCCTATTACAAGAGCACTGTTTTAAGCACTCTGTTTAAAACAGTATATTGTGTGCATGTGCTGTGCTCAAAGTGTCATCTGAGTGCAGATCCCGATAAATTTTGTCAAGAATCATGTTTTAGGGGTTACTGCTCACATGATTGTTTTTTGTTCTTCTTAATAAAAGTATAAATATTTCATTTCCATAGAGTTAAAATTACGATGGACTGTGTATTATTCTGCCCACAAGAGGGCATGAGAGTTTCTGTTAAAATCGCAACAAGAAATTCTTCTTGCAGTCCAGCAAACATCACACGTGATTGAAGTCCTGAAAAAAGCAGTGAAGATCAGAAGAATTTCTGTTATATCACCATAATTACTTCACAATTTTGTTAAAACATTTACCTGTAGCTTTTGTGCACCATTTTACAACACAAATGATTGTGAACTGAATTCCTTTCATCATCCATGATCTAATTCACAATCTGCATGTTCAGTATCCTGATCATGGTTTAAAGGACCATCAGAGAACTTTTAGAATTGATATTAATGGTAGGTACAGTGTGTAGCATTGCTGCCTCACAGCTCAAGGGTTCCTGGTTCGATCCAAAGCACCGAATGTTCCTGTGAGTTTTCTCTGGCTTCCTCCCACTGTCTGAAACCGTGCTGCTCAGTAGATTGTCCAGGATATGTTGTGAGTGAGTGACACAATGGACTGGCATCCCATCCAGGGTGAATTCTCCCACCTTGCTCTCAGTGTTTCCGGGACAGGCTCCAGGATCACCACAAGAAGAAAAGAAAGAAAGAAAGAAAGAAAGAAAGAAAGAAAGAAAGAAAGCACAACTTTATTCATCACACACTTGTGAAATTCCTCTCTGAATTTAACCCATCTGAAGCAGTGAACAAGGAGCACACACACATACCCAGAGCAGTGGGCAGCCATGCTAACAGCACCCGGGGAGCAGTTGGGAGTTAGGTGCCTCGCTCAAGGGCACCTCAGCCCAAGGCCGTCTCATATTAACCTAACCGCGTGTCTTTGGACTGTGGGGGAAACCAGAGCCCCCGGAGGAAACCCACGCAGACACGGGGAGAACATGCAGACTTCACACAGAAAGGCCCCCACTGGGCTCGAACCCAGAAACTTCTTGCTGTGAGGCGACCGTGCTAACCACTTATACCATTGTGCTGCCAGGACACCTGACCAGGACGACGTGCTTATTGAAACTGAATGAATATTTATGCCAAACGATTTAGAAACCCAAAAAGCTGGGTAACATGAGCACAAACTTTCCATACCCTGGTTTAGGAATACCCCCTGTCCATTTGAGTATTGTCCCTGGACCAGGGTTGGGAAACTGTGCCATAGAAGAAGAAGAAACCTTTATTTGTCACATGCACACTTCAAGTACAGTGAAATTCATCCTCTGCATTTAACCCATGTGAAGCAGTGAACACACACCACACCAGAGCACCCAAGGAGTAGTCAGGGGTCAGGTGGGCACCTCAGCCCAAGGCCGCCCCACATCAACCTAACTGCATGTCTTTGGACTGTGGGGGAAACCGGAGCACCTGGAGGAAACCCATGCAGACACGGAGAGAACATGCAAACTCCACGCAGAAAGGCCCTCGCCGGCCGCTGGGTTCGAACCTGGAACTTTCTTGCTTTGAGGCAACCGTGCTTACCATTACACCACTGTGCCGCCAAGTGGAATGGACATCATGGTTATGTTTGTGGCAAACAAAGGTTATAGAAGGAGCTGTGATCGAGAGAGTGAACTCTTCTCCACGCCACCCAGCCGTTCCTCTGCAGCGACTCCCTGTCCGGGACAGGACCGTAATAGTGCGGATCCATTACCAGCAGGTAGCTTCCTTCTTTCCCAGTGCACACACCCAGAATGCCTTTGGAGGAGTTGTCCCTGTCCCCACCCATCATCACTGGCGATCCGCGGGTGAGGAAATGTTGGTGCAGGTCCTGAGCCGCCTGCTCGAGCTCTGGTCCCCCACTGCGCGCGTGCACCAGCCGGCAGGGGACATCATAGAGCTGCTCAAGGACCAGAGCAGCCTCGTAAGTCCCTATCCACTCTTTAGAGCCTAAAAACGAGGCCGGCTTGTCTCTTACTGTAACTAGAGCTTGCTGGATTTCAGAGAGACTTGGCGGAAGTCTGGATTTTGCACCGTGAGAGACATTATTGAGCCAAGAGCCGATGGTCTGAACAGTCCGGTATCCACAACCCCAGCCTCTGTCGTCCTGTCCATCACAGCCATAATGATAATACACACACTGTCCCGATATAACTGAACATCTCCCATACTCTGTCAATGGCAGAGCCAGTCCGTCATGTGCATTCTTCACTAAAACGTCTTTGACACTTTTGTTTACAATTGTGTGCGGATCCTCTCCGGATAACCGCTTTCCCCAGTCTATATCTTCTTCCTGTTTGCGCTCCATGAAGTACAACAACAAACCAGCCACACCATGTCCACTATTATACAGATTTATATTTCTGGAAATACTGTTTAAGAAAAGAAAAACCCTCTTTCACTAACACATAAATAAATCTAAAGTGTTCTGTAATTCTCTGTGCATATCGCGAGGTCCGACTACAAAGTCCTTCCCTTCTGCGCAAAAGCTTGTGTTTAACAGTTCCGTGTCGTGAATGTTGGTTTTTAAACCTCGTAGTGCCAAGTACTATAGTGTACTCCTGCCACAAGATACAAAAATACATCTGAGAAAATAACAACATTGATCCGGCAATGGAAAGAAAGTTACAAGTGCCAGCCTGCTTACTTTCTATCATCTCTCGTCTTATTTGTTCCCCTTTTTCATCAGTGTCTTTCTACTTGTGTGTGTATATACAGTGGTGCTTGAAAGTTTGTGAACCCTTTAGAATTTTCTATATTTCTGCATAAATATGACCTAAAACATAATCAGATTTTCACCCAAGTCCTAAAAGTAGATAAAGAGAACCCAGTTAAACAAATGAGACAAAAATATTATACTTGGTCATTTATTTATTGAGGAAAATGATCCAATATTACTTATCTATGAGTGGCAAAAGTATGTGAACCTCTAGGATTAGCAGTTAATTTGAAGGTGAAATTAGAGTCAGGTGTTTTCAGTCAATGGGATGACAATCAGGTGTGAGTGGGCACCCTGTTTTATTTCAAGAACAGGGATCTATCAAAGTCTGACCTTCACAACACATGTTTGTGGAAGTGTATCATGGCACGAACAAAGGAGATTTCTGAGGACCTCAGAAAAGGTGTTGTTGATGCTTATCAGGCTGGAAAAGGTTACAAAACCATCTCTAAAGAGTTTGGACTCCACCAATTCACAGTCAGACAGATTGTGTACAAATGGAGGAAATTCAAGACCATTGTTACCCTCTCCAGGAGTGGTCGACCAACAAAGATCACTCCAAGAGCAAGGCGTGTAATAGTTGGCGAGGTCACAAAGGATCCCAGGGTAACTTCTAAGCAACTGAAGGTCTCTCTCACATTGGCTAATGTTAATGTTCATGAGTCCATCATCAGGAGAACACTGAACAACAATGGTGTGCATGGCAGGGTTGCAAGGAGAAAGCCACTGCTCTCCAAAAAGAACATTGCTGCTCGTATGCAGTTTGCTAAAGATCACGTGGACAAGCCAGAAGGCTATTGGAAAAATGTTTTGTGGACAGATGGGACCAAAATAGAACTTTTTGGTTTAAATGAGAAGCGTTATGTTTGGAGAAAGGAAAACACTGCATTTCAGCATAAGAACCTTATCCCATCTGTGCAACATGGCGGTGGTAGTATCATGGTTTGGGCCTGATTTGCTACATCTGGGCCAGGACGGCTTGCCATCATTGATGGAACAATGAATTCTGAATTATACCAGCGAATTCTAAAGGAAAATGTCAGGACATCTGTCCATGAACTGAATCTCAAGAAAAGGTGGGTCAAGCAGCAAGACAACGACCCTAAGCACACAAGTCGTTCTACCAAAGAATGGTTAAAGAAGAATAAAGTTAATGTTTTGGAATGGCCAAGTCAAAGTCCTGACCTTAATCTAATGGAAATGTTGTGGAAGGACCTGAAGCGAGCAGTTCATGTAAGGAAACCCACCAACATCCCAGAGTTGAAGCTGTTCTGTATGGAAGAATGGGCTAAAATTCCTCCAAGCCAGTGTGCAGGACTGATCAACAGTTACTGGAAACATTTAGTTGCAGTTATTGCTGCACAAGGGGGTCACACCAGATGCTCAAAGCAAAGGTTCACATACTTTTGCCACTCATAGATATGTAATATTGGATCATTTTCCTCAATCAATAAATGACCAGGTATAATATTTTTGTCTCATTTGTTTAACTGGGTTCTCTTTATCTACTTTTAGGACTTATGTGAAAATCTGATGATGTTTTAGGTCACATTTATGCAGAAATATAGAAAATTCCAAAGGGTTCACAAACTTTCAAGCACCACTGTAAATCAGTGGCAAAGCCTGATTGTTTATCAACAAGTGCAATGTTGGCCATGATAGCACTGTTTTAGCAAATTTCTTAACATCTCATAGAAAAGCTCAAACACCTTCTTACCTGTTTTGCTCCTGTGTAAAACAACACTGTATTTTTGGCCATTTGTGGTGTTGCGCTGATATTTTTTCAGATCAATATATAATTATTGGTGCTATTGTTTGAGATTTGGCCACTGTAGGAGGCAGTATTTTATCTTCGGAATACGAGTGAACTATCATAGTCAGATGGAGTTGTTACACATGTGATGCACGTATGTAGCCATTTCTCAGCTTGTGAAATAGGGCTTGGGATTTTCTTTTACACTGTTACACTTGTTTTCCAGCATCCGCATTTCATTTTCTCCTATTTCTCTCCTTGAGTCCCTTGTTTACACCTTTATTTCCAGAGAATGCTAATTGTGAGGATTCTGGAGGGTGTGCACATTTGTGTGCATGAGCATGTGAGCATGTGCAGAACTGTGTGTATGAGCTGTGAGATGCATGTTAGCAGCACCTTACAAGAAAACTTCGAACTGCAGAGAAGTTTAAGAAAGCAGGAAAACGAGAAGGAGCACTAAAAAGACAGCGAGACAAGTTGCAGACCTCCAGAGTAAATTTCACCACATGGCATTTGCATTTATCTTTTGAAATTACTCCCTTGTTAGCTTTTTGTCAGCATTCAGGTACACTGTTACACAAGCTGCTGCTGAGTAAGTAGTAAATCTTTTTATTTGTGGGCGATTTTCAGTGGAGCAGATCCCTAAACATCTAATTCATAACTGTGTGATGTAGTGCTGTACACTCCTTCAGTATGGTTACAATAAGCACAGAGAAGAAAGGGCATGGCATTGAATATTAATTGGATAAGAGCAGGTGGACCATCCAAGATGACCGTGCAATCAAGGCAGACAAAAAAGGCATAGAAACGAGGATACATCGGTCAGGTTGAAGCTTGCTTTTTTTTTCTCTTTAGTATTTCAATGTACGGTATAGCCTGATATCGATGTTCTCATGAGATGAGTTATACATGTGTCCATCAGAGAAGATAGGCCTCACACACACACAGAATTATTGAACACCATCTCATCTCATCTCATTATCTCTAGCCACTTTATCGTGTTCTACAGGGTCGCAGGCAAGCTGGAGCCTATCCCAGCTGACTACAGACGAAAGGCGGGGTACACCCTGGACAAGTCGCCAGGTCATCACAGGGCTGACACATATGCCCCTTTTCCACCAAAGCAGTTCCAGGGCTGGTTCGGGGCCAGTGCTTAGTTTGGAACCGGGTTTTCTGTTTCCACTGACAAAGAACTGGCTCTGGGGCCAGAAAAACTGGTTCCAGGCTAGCACCAACTCTCTGCTGGGCCAGAGGAAAGAACCGCTTATGTCAGCGGGGGGGGGGCGGAGTTGTTAAGACCAACAACAATAACAAGACCGCGAAAGATCGCCATTTTTAAGCGACGAGAAGCAGCAGCTGTACAAACGCGAAGTCATCCATTATTATTGTTGTTGTTGCTGCTGCTTCCGTGTTGTTTTTGCTCCAATATTCGCGCTAAGGTTTATGCAAACGTAGCGATGTAACTGACGTATACCGCGACGTAATGACGTGGCTTCCTTTATCACCACGAGCTATGGAAAAGCAAACTGGTTCTCAGCTGGCTCGCAAGTTGAACGAGTTGTGAACCAGCACCAGCACTGGCCCCGAACCAGCCCTGGAACTGATTTGGTGGAAAAGAGGCAATAGACAACCATTCACACCTACGGTCAATTTAGAGTCACCAGTTAACCTAACCTGCATATCTTTGTACTGTGGGAGAAACCGGAGCACCCGGAGGAAACCCACACGGACAGGACATGCGAACTCCGCACAGAAAGGCCCTCGTCGGCCACGGGGCTCGAACCCGGACCTTCTTGCTGTGAGGCAACAGCGCTAACCACTACACCACCGTGCTGCCTATTGAACACCTTATTTATCCATTATTGTTTACTGCCATATCAGTTGTTTGTCCTATTCTGAGTTCTGTGAGAGTGATAAGGGGGAGCTGTGCACTTTTATCTACAAGCTCATATGTGGAAGAACTTATAGACTGCTGCTGTAGCTATCTGAGACTGAAAAGCCTGAAAGCAGGCTAAAGTCTAACGCTACACAGTGCATTGTAACATATAGAAATGTCTAGCATTGCCTGACTAGCATACTAGAGAACTTGTATGCTGGACAACAACAAATTGGATTCAGTTCATATTGGATTCAAACTTAGAGGCACACAAAATGAAGACATAAATAAAAGACTTTTTTTCATGGAAAAACAACCGTGAATAATGATTCAGAGTTTTACTTGTTGGAATCCTGTGCCCACAAGATCACTCCTTGTGTTAGGAAACAAGGCTAACCTTATTGAAGAATACCAGAATGGGAGTGGACAAGAGGTGTATTTAAAAAATAAATAAAACAAACAAACAAACCATGAAGTTTGCCTTTATTTCTCTCAGTTTTTGTATGCTGGGTGACACTGTAAACAGTGGAGACTTTCTTCTTCCGATGAAGCGCTGGGTTCTCAGAAAGCATATGCTAAGTAAAGATAATAAACATCGAAGCGGACTCATCTGTACATTTTTCAGTGTAAGAAAAAAACAACAAAAATATTTGTAAATATTCTTTCTTGTTTGTTTGTTTGTTTGTTTTATGAGTAAATGAAATACTTACTTTGTGAACAAGACAACAGGTGGAAGTGTTAATTCAGCCACCACAGACCTCACCTCACCTATCCCTTAACCTGGGATCGTTGGGGCACCATGAGTTTGCAACCAGTTTCCTCCACCTTGACCGGTTTTCAGCCAGCCTCTGTGCCGCTACAAAGTCGTGACTCTTTTATGTTGTCCTGCCATCGCTTCTTTTGTCGTCCCCTCTTTCTGCTGCCATTTACTGTTCCTTGTAGTACTGTTTTTGTTAGGCCAGAGCTTCTGGTGACATGGCCAAACCATGTTAGTTTTCTTCTTTTGACTGTTGTGATCAAGTCTCTGTGTGGGCCAATGGCTTCTGTAACCTTTCTCCTCACTTCCTCATTTGTGACATGGTCCATATATGAGATTCCTAGCAGTTTCCTGTAGCATCTCATTTCCATTGCACGTATTCGTCTTTGTAGCTTTGCTGTAACTGTCCATGTTTCACAGGCATATAAGAAAATTGAGGTGACAAGTGAGCGCATTAGTCTTATTTTTGAGCCAATGGTGATGTTCTTGTCCCGCCAGATTGCTTTTAGTTTTGTCAGTGCTGTAGTGGCTTGGGCAATACGAGAGAGAACTTTGGGTTTGGACCCCTCATCTGTAACAATGGCACCGAGGTACTTAAATTGATTGACTATTTCAAGTGTCTGTCCCTTAACTTTTATGTCTCTAGTGATACCCTTTGTGTTGTTGGTCATAATTTTGGTTTTCTCAGCACTGATCTCAAAGCCATATGAACTTGATGTCTTGTCTAGGTGGTGGACCAGGCTTGTTAGCTCTTGCTCATCTCCTGCCAGGCCATCTATGTCATCAGCAAAACGGAGATTGCTGATTGTTCTGCCCCTGATGCTGACTGTTCCTTTGTGATCTTCCAGCGCATCTGTCATTATCCTTTCCAGAAAGATGTTGAAGAGTGTGGGTGAGAGCAAACAACCTTGGCGGATGCCAACTGTCATGCGAAATCAATTTCCAATTGCCCTGTTGTAGTACACTGCATTGGTGCACTTGTTGCTGTGTGCTGTAGGTATTTTTCACACAGGATTCTGAGGTTGAATATCTGTTCTGTGGTACTCCTGCCCTTTCTGAACCCTGCTTGTTCTTCTGCTATTATTTGTTTTTGGCTTGTGGTTTTAGTCTGTTCAATATTACAACCCCAATTCCAAAAAAGTTGGGACAAAGTACAAATTGTAAATAAAAACAGAATGCAATAATTTACAAATCTCAAAAACTGATATTGTATTCACAATAGAACATAGACAACATATCAAATGTCGAAAGTGAGACATTTTGAAATCTCATGCCAAATATTGGCTCATTTGAAATTTCATGACAGCAACACAACTCAAAGTTGGGACAGGGGCAATAAGAGGCTGGAAAAGGTAAAGGTACAAAAAAGGAACAGCTGGCGGACCAAATTGCAACTCATTAGGTCAATTGGCAATAGGTCATTAACATGACTGGGTATAAAAAGAGCATCTTGGAGTGGCAGCAGCTCTCAGAAGTAAAGATGGGAAGAGGATCACCAATCCCCCTAATTCTACGCCGACAAATAGTGGAGCAATATCAGAAAGGAGTTTGACAGTGTAAAATTGCAAAGAGTTTGATCATATCATCATCTACAGTGCATCATCATCATCGCAGCATACTCTGATCAGAGCGTTGCTTCTCTTACGGCAGTGTGGTAAAAATGTCTATTCTGAGCAACCCTAGTTGCCTTTTCCATAGACCCAAAAACCTCTTTCATAGTTCTATCCCATCTACATCTTGGCCTTCCTCTGCTATGCTTCCCCGGAATGTGTGCCTCAAGAACTCGCTTCTCCATTCCATCATGCCTCACTATGTGACCAAAGTATTTCAGCTTCTGTCTCCGAACATATTGTAGCAGCCAGCCACCGGTTACTTGTAGCTCCTTCCTGATGTCTTCATTTGTGCGCCTTTCCACCCAGAGGACTCTCAAAATCCTGCGGTAGCATTTGTTTTCAAAAGATGTGATTCTTTGCTCATCTGTCTTCCGAAGGACCCAAGCCTCACAAGCATAAGTTGCTATTGGGAAGATGCAGGCTCTGAGAACTCTGAGCTTTGTCTCCTTATCCTGTCCTGTCCATAACTTCTTCATCCCATTCAAGGCTTTCAAACCCATGGCCAGTCTACTCTTGATTTCCTTGCTAACATCACCATCATTCTGGATTCTTGCACCAAGATATTTGAAATTATCAACTTCCTCTAATATTGATCCATCAACACTAACACTTTCATCATTCCTGTCATCCTTACTGACCACTGCCATAATATTTCTTTTGGAAGCATTCATTTTCAAACCATACTCTTTGCTCTTCTCATTTAGTGAGGCAACATATTTCTTCAGTCCGGATCTTGACTTGGAGATCAGAGCTGCATCATCTGCGTATCTGAGATCCCCCATCTTTGACCCTCCTACATGAAGCAAATCAAACTGTTCTGTTGCGTCGTCATCCAACACCTCCCTCATTATGTTCTCTGTGTAGCTGTTAAAGAGCGCCGGAGAGAGTATACATCCTTGTCGGACACCCTTCTTGATACCAAACCAGTCTGTAGTGCCACACTCCAGCCTGACTGCTGATCCCCATACAGAGATATAATTAACTTAATCACATGTGGTGGAAAACCCATCTTCAACATCACAGTCCACAGTTGCTTGTATCTGACATTATCAAAGGCTTTGGAGTAGTCCACAAAACAGATGTACAAATCTTGGTTCATTTCACGGCATTTCTGGATCAGTAGCTGGAGGTTAAATATGTGGTCTCTGGTACCTCGATGTTTCATAAAACCAGCCTGTGCAGCATCCATTTCCATCTCCAGATTCTGAGTCATTCTGTTGAGAAGTATTTTCAGCATACTTTTGCTTGCGTGACAGATGAGGGATATTGTTCTGTAATTTTCACAGCATTGCAGGTCTCCCTTCTTGGGCAAAGGCACAAACAGGGCACGACACCAGTCAACAGGCCACTCTCCTTTCTGCCAGATCTTTACGCAGAGCTTATACATCAGATTAACAGCTGCTTCTCCACCAGCAAGTAGTAGTTCTGCTTGAAGACCATCGCATCCTGGTGACTTCCCTCCCTTAAGAGCTTTCATTACATGATCTACTTCCGATCGCAAAGGAGTTAGCAAACTATCTTCTGTTGGCTCCGCCATCAACAAACTCTCTCCTACTTCTTCCTCGATCTCTTCATCCTCATACAGTTCACTACAGTACTCTTTCCAGTGACCTAGGATGTCCACAGCTTCTGTTAATGTTCTTCCATCTTTAGTCTTTATGACATTCAAGCTGGGTTTAAACTTCCTGGTCAGGTTCTTTATTTCACCATACATGGCTTTGCTGTTGCCTGCTTTACTGTGAACCTCAATACTACTGCATTTTTCCAAAAGATGTTGTTTTTTGTCCTTTCTGCATGCCTTCTGAATCTCTTTGGTTGCTTCACAATACGCCAAGCTGGCAACACTAACACTTCCCTCCTTCATACTTCTCTTTTTCTCAATAAGTTTGAGAGTCTCTTCAGTTATCCAGGCTGATCTCTTCCTCTTTCGCTGAGGTAAGTGTTGCTTGGCTGTTGTGAGAGTTGCCTCCTTTGTTCTTTCCCAAAGTTCATTTGGTGTCATTTCTTCTGCCGCAGCTGCCAATGCCTCAGACTGGTTGTGTACCTCTACTGATAAGACACCTGGTATCTTTGACACGTCAAACCTCACCACAGGTGCACATTTCTTCTTAGCTTTGACTTTGCATCTCATGTCCATGCACAACAACTGGTGATCTGATCCACAATCAGCTCCAGGGAAGGTGCGGGTGTTGCAGACACTTGATCTCATGGTCTTGTGTATGAGAATGTAGTCAGTCTGGTTCAGTGTTATTCCATTTGGAGCTGTCCATGTGTACAGTTGGCGCTTATGGTGTTTAAACAGAGTGTTGCATATGCTCAGTTCATTTGACACAGCAAACGATACAAGTTGTTCTCCCCTGTCATTTCTCTGTCCAAGCCCGAAACTTCCAACTGCAGTCTCTTCTCCCAGTTCAAATCCTTCTCCTACTTTTGCATTAAAGTCTCCCATTAGTATAACCATTTCACTTGCTGGAGTTGAATCAAGCACTTGCTGTACACTCTCATAAAACTGATCAGTCTCCTCATCAGATGCAGTGCTAGCTGGTGCATAGGCTTGGATGACTGTGATATTTGCTGGGTGACCTTGCAATTTCAGTGTCAGTACCCTATCACTAACTGGATTATATCCCAGGAGAGACTTGGCGACAGTATCATTCAGATATATTCCAACGCCTCCCAGTCCTGATTTTTCTCCTCCAGAGTATATCAGCATACCTCCTTCATCGGGTCGGAAATGACCTTGACCTGCCCATCTGTGCTCTGCGATACCCATAATGCTGATGTTATAGTGCTGTGCTTCTCCGATGACCATATTGAGCTGTCCTGCCATTAGACTCCTGACATTCCATGTTGCAATTCGCATGTGATTTCGTAGCCGTATTCTGGGGCTTTCCTCACTCTCGCCTTCAAGTCGTGAACTTCCCTGAGGATTTGGTGCACGCCCGTCATCTTGAGCAGTGGAATTTACATCCACGATAGACTCTTCGCCAGTAGCAATTTGAAGAACCTCAGGCCTGGTGGAGCCACCTGTCGTCCTAGAAACTCGATTTCCATTTCTACATACTGCCATTAGAGTGTGTAGGTGATAGTAAATGTGGTAGGTCGCCATTACTTTCCACATTCGCAGTACCCAACTAACTAGGGCAGTAATGCCAGCCGTTGACCATTCCAGTTCATCCGCCTGCCACTAAAATCCAGTCACCGTGTCAATAGTCTATCACTGCATGCTGCTTACTGGATCCGCGTCCTGCTGCCAACGAGGGCCTTCTCGGCTTTGTGGCACCGATAACTCGCCAGTTACAGAGAGGGTACTAATGGTCTCTTACGCGCATTTTATAGAACTCAGCTGAGGCCACAACTAAGTCCACGCATGACCTTCTCTCTCTGCCTGGATGCAGTTTAACGTCTTACCCAGGATGCCTACAGTGCATAATATCATCAAAAGATTCAGAGAATCTGGAAGAATCTCTGTGCGTAAGGGTCAAGGCCGGTAAACCATACTGGGTGCCCGTGATCTTCGGGCCTTTAGACGGCATTGCATCACATACAGGCATGCTTCTGTATTGGAAATCATAAAATGGGCTCAGGAATATTTCCAGAGAACATTATCTGTGAACACAATTCACCGTGCCATCCACCGTTGCCAGCTAAAACTCTATAGTTCAAAGAAGAAGCCATATCTAAACATGATCCAGAAGCGCAGACGTCTTCTCTGGGCCAAGGTTAATTTAAAATGGACTGTGGCAAAGTGGAAAACTGCTCTGTGGTCAGACAAATCAAAATTTGAAGTTCTTTATGGAAATCAGGGACGCCGTGTCATTCGGACTAAAGAGGAGAAGGACGACCCGAGTTGTTATCAGCGCTCAGTTCAGAAGCCTGCATCTCTGATGGTATGGGGTTGCATTAGTGCGTGTGGCATGGGCAGCTTACACATCTGGAAAGACACCATCAATGCTGAAAGGTATATCCAGGTTCTAGAGCAACATATGCTCCCATCCAGACGATGTCTCTTTCAGGGAAGACCTTGCATTTTCCAACATGGCAATGCCAAACCACATACTGCATCAATTACAGCATCATGGCTGCGTAGAAGAAGGGTCCGGGTACTGAACTGGCCAGCCTGCAGTCCAGATCTTTCACTCATAGAAAACATTTGGTGCATCATAAAACAGAAGATACGACAAAAAAGACCTAAGACAGTTGAGCAACTAGAATCTTACATTAGACAAGAATGGGTTAACATTCCTATCCCTAAACTTGAGCAACTTGTCTCTTCAGTCCCCAGACGTTTGCAGACTGTTGTAAAGAGAAAAGGGGATGTCTCACAGTGGTAAACATGGCCTTGTCCCAACTTTTTTGAGATGTGTTGTTGTCATGAAATTAAAAATCACCTAATTTTTCTCTTTAAATGATACATTTTCTCAGTTTAAACATTTGATATGTCATCTATGTTCTATTCTGAATAAAATATGGAATTTTGAAACTTTCACATCATTGCATTCCGTTTTTATTTGCAATTTGTACTTTGTCCCAACTTTTTTGGAATCGGGGTTGTATTTGCAACACTACTTTGCTGGGGTGACTGATTAGGCTTATGGTACGATCGTTGTTAAATTGTTGCAGGTTGCCCATTTTGGGGAGGGTGATAATGAGAGATTGTGTCCATGGTTTTGGCCATTCCCACAGACATCATTGTATAAATCTGTCCTTCTGCTGTTTATTCAGTTTAAGGAATTAACAATTAACTGCAATCTTACAGGAAAGTTAGATCCATTTCAAAGTGAATATTCGCCTGTCTGACAGTTTCATACTTGCACTACTATGCTTCATCAGTTAGCAAACCCCTAGCATGAATCTTCTTCTGACTGTTCATTCAGTAAGTTGTAATCACTCTGTTTTCAGATAATGAGTCACTGTGTGAGTAATGGAGGATGGAATGAAGACCTCTGCTCCTTGGGCCTCTTACAGTAGCATTTGAGCAAAAGAGCAGCATGGTGGGTGTGTAAGATTGCCTCCACTTGATTAAGAAAGAAAATTCATTTTACCTCTGCTTAAATAAGCACTGGTCAGTTTTTGTATATCTCATTTTTGTGACATTCATTTCCAAAAGGAGAAATTTTTCTGCTTTGAATTTCAAATGCACCAACTTTTATGACGACCATTTGGTAATCCTGGCAGCCTTGTGGCTTAAATAACAAAAAAGGAAAAAAAACCCATAAAATCCCGTTGGGGAAAACTTTGAGATCTGCTGTGTCCCAGACCTGTGCCTGTTGTCTTGTTCTTAAGTTCTTTGTTGAAAATCAGAAACCTAATAAGATGAAGAGTGTTAATACTGGATATAAAATGGATGATTATTAAAAAAGAAAATATATACAGCGGTGCTTTAAATTTTGTGTACCCTTTAGAATTTTCTATATTTCTGCATAAATATGACCTAAAACATCATCAGATTTTCACACAAGTCCTAAAAGTAGATAAAGAAAACCCAGTTAAACAAATGAGACAAAATATTATACTTGGTCATTTATTTACTGAGGAAAATGATCCAATATTACATATCTGTGGGTGGCAAAAGTATGTGAACATCTAGGATTAGCAGTTAATTTGAAGGTGAAATTAGAGTCAGGTGTTTTCAATCAATTGGCTGACAATCAGGTGTGAGTGGGCACCCTGTTTTATTGAAAGAACAGGGATCTATCAAAGTCTAATCTTCACAACACATGTTTGTGGAAGTGTATCATGGCACGAACAAAGGAGATTTCTGAGGACCTCAGAAAAAGCATTGTTGATGCTCATCAGGCTGGAAAAGGTTACAAAATCATCTCTTAGGAGTTTGGACTCCACCAATCCACAGACAGACAGATTGTGTACAAATGGAGGAAATTCAAGACCATTGTTACCCTCCCCAGGAGTGGTCAACCAACATACATACAGACGTACATAACCAACCAACCAACCCTGGGTCTGTCGTATTTTCATATGGATCTACTTGAGGACTGGTTTCATGATTGCCACTCTCCCAAACATTTTCAAATGGTTGTATAGTGCAACTTCACTCTACTCTCAGCCACTGTAGTCTTTACTTTGTCAGAGTGACTGCTGGCCTTGCTGTGGCATCCTAAATCAGTCATGTTTTTATGCTGAATTTTGAGGGATGGCCTTGTGTAGATCACACTTGGGTACTGTGATGTAGTTTCTACTTCCTCACTATTGAGTCAACAGGGTTTACTGGGGTGTTCAATCTCTTCTATGGTATTTTACACTCCATTCCTTATTTATGAAATTCTGTTACCTTCTCTTTAACTTCCTAAGAATGTGCTTTAGTTTTCATTTTCACTCATTTACTTGATTGATAGTTTTTTCAAAGACACTTCAACTGAGATGGATTTTGTTCAGACAGTGGGAGTTATTTTAATATTTCACAGGTGAAGGCCAATTATAAGTCAATTGTGTCCTTGTGAAGACAATATCTTTCATCTGGATCTTCCAGAACCTGGAGGGGTGAATAATTATGCAAACAGAATTTTGGTTTTTGATTTTCTTTGAAATGCTTGCTGACCAATAATTAATTCTAGATTAAATTCAGTGGAAGAGAACACAAGTTTGCAATAAAATACTGACAGGTAGAATGTGTATTTACAACCCCGATTCCAAAAAAGTTGGGACAAAGTACAAATTGTAAATAAAAACGGAATGCAATGATGTGGAAGTTTCAAAATTCCATATTTTATTCAGAATAGAACATAGATGACATATCAAATGTTTAAACTGAGAAAATGTATCATTTAAAGAGAAAAATTAGGTGATTTTAAATTTCATGACAACAACACATCTCAAAAAAGTTGGGACAAGGCCATGTTTACCACTGTGAGACATCCCCTTTTCTCTTTACAACAGTCTGTAAACGTCTGGGGACTGAGGAGACAAGTTGCTCAAGTTTAGGGATAGGAATGTTAACCCATTCTTGTCTAATGTAGGATTCTAGTTGCTCAACTGTCTTAGGTCTTTTTTTGTCGTATCTTCCGTTTTATGATGTGCCAAATGTTTTCTACGGGTGAAAGATCTGGACTGCAGGCTGGCCAGTTCAGTACCCGGACCCTTCTTCTACGCAGCCATGATGCTGTAATTGATGCAGTATGTGGTTTGGCATTGTCATGTTGGAAAATGCAAGGTCTTCCCTGAAAGAGACGTCGTCTGGACGGGAGCATATATTGCTCTAGAACCTGGATATACCTTTCAGCATTGATGGTGTCTTTCCAGATGTGTAAGCTGCCCATGCCACATGCACTAATGCAACCCCATACCATCAGAGATGCAGGCTTCTGAACTGAGCGCTGATAACAACTCGGGTCGTCCTTCTCCTCTTTAGTCCGAATGACAGGGCGTCCCTGATTTCCATAAAGAACTTCAAATTTTGATTCGTCTGACCACAGAACAGTTTTCCACTTTGCCACAGTCCATTTTAAATGAGCCTTGGCCCAGAGAAGACGTCTGTGCTTCTGGATCATGTTTAGATACGGCTTCTTCTTTGAACTATAGAGTTTTAGCTGGCAACGGCGGATGGCACGGTGAATTGTGTTCACAGATAATGTTCTCTGGAAATATTCCTGAGCCCATTTTGTGATTTCCAATACAGAAGCATGCCTGTATGTGATGCAGTGCCGTCTAAGGGCCCGAAGATCACGGGCACCCAGTATGGTTTTCCAGCCTTGACCCTTACGCACAGAGATTCTTCCAGATTCTCTGAATCTTTTGATGATATTATGCACTGTAGATGATGATATGTTCAAACTCTTTGCAATTTTACACTGTCGAACTCCTTTCTGATATTGCTCCACTATTTGTCGGCACAGAATTAGGGGGATTGGTGATCCTCTTCCCATCTTTACTTCTGAGAGCCGCTGCCACTCCAAGATGCTCTTTTTATACCCAGTCATGTTAATGACCTATTGCCAACTGACCAAATGAATTGCAATTTGGTCCTCCAGCTGTTCCTTTTTTGTACCTTTAACTTTTCCAGCCTCTTATTGCCCCTGTCCCAACTTTTTTGAGATGTGTTGCTGTCATGAAATTTCAAATGAGCCAATATTTGGCATGAAATTTCAAAATGTCTCACTTTCGACATTTGATATGTTGTCTATGCTCTATTGTGAATACAATATCAGTTTTTGAGATTTGTAAATTATTGCATTCCATTTTTATTTATAATTTGTACTTTGTCCCAACTTTTTTGGAATCAGGGTTGTATTATTTGTGATTCAGAAATATATAATTCTGATTATGTTAAATAATTTTGCAAGCCATTACATATGATTTGTAACACTTCAGTCACCGTAATTTAAAAATGACATGGATCATTTGAAGGCACTTCATCCTATCAGGTTTGTGCTGGGCCCAGAGTCTGCTCAGGAAGGAATACACCCTGCATTGGACAGCAGTCCTGAGCCATCACTAGAAATAAACAAATTCATACACTCCTTCATAGCTAGTCATAATGTCGCAAAACCAGTCCATTGACTGGGATGTTTTTAGGAGTTGGGCAAAAACTCCTCATTCACACCTATGGTCAATTTAGAGTCACCAGTTAACCTAACTTGCATGTCTTTGGACTGTGGGGGAAACCGGAGCACCCGGAGAAAACCCACGGGGAGAACATGCAAACTCCACACAGAAAGGCCCTCGCCAGCCACGGGGCTCGAACCCGGACCTTCTTGCTGTGAGGCGACAGCGCTAACCACTACACCACCATGCCGCCCTGTAATATCTCCCTGTTCCCAAAAAAAAAAAAAAATTAAATCCAGTTTGTTTTAAACAGCCACAAATTTATTGACAGTTAAACACGTTATTTGATTTTCATTACAAAGCAAAAGTGCCATCTCTTTACAGTCACTGTTCGAAGAACAAGCTGTGATTTAAATGTAATACTTATCTAATCATTTTATATATCAGAAAATATTACTGAGACAATCATGTTACAAAGAGTTAGATAAACAATTAAAATCCTGGATAAATCAGTGAAATATAATGAAGTACAGTGTGAGTTTTCCAGATGTAGATAAATGTTGTGTTGGTTTAAATGGCATTGCGAATAGCCCTGTACTACTGCCAATCTGTTCTTTAAAGCATAATCAGCATGTGAGAAACCAGCTAAGTAATCTAGATACACACCCAGTAAGAAAGAAAGAACAACTGATATGAAATAAAAAGAAAGCAAAAACAACAACCTCAGAAAGAACAACAACTGATAGGAAATAATAGCAATCAATAATTAGCCATGTTTATGAATCAAAGACATTATAACCTGTATGTTTCACTGTGATTAAAATGCATCATATTCTCTCTGCTGTGTGGAATTTTTAAATAGAAAACTAAAGGCACTAGAAATGACCAGAATAATTTGTGTTAAAAAAAAAAAACAAAAACAAAAAAAAGTGTGTTTAAGTTGACCCCAGGTGTCCTTGTGGGATTAAATGATAGTATCAGATGAAAGGAGCTGATAGCATTTTAGCATTAAGCCTAAAATCAGTGTTCTTTAAACTCTCTGATCCTGATTATTTTTCACAAGCGTTTACTTGATACTAAAACACTCCTTCAAACTATTTTCTGCTTGTTGCTTTGTGATTTTTTTCCACACTAGGGGAATAGCTGCAGGCTTGGCATTGTACGCTTCTGCAAACTGATTATTAAACTTTGCCATCACATATTTCCAGTAGTCTGAGGCCTCTATGCTGGGGTCTGCAGGGATGTGCCAGTCCGGAAAGATCTCCCTGTATTTCTTATAAGGATGCCATTCATGTTTGGTCTCTAGGCATCTGAAACTTGTATCACTGTTCACATCAGTAGAACAAATGTTAGTGACTAATGTCTCTGATTGCTCATATCTGTATTGACCAAGTCCTTGAGGTCTGTGTACAGAAGCAGAGTGGTGTGTATGAGCCTCTCCTCCTGCCTCACATGGTGCTTTGCAGAATGGACACAGTTTTCCACAGCCAAACACACGCTTGAACAGCTCATCCTGTGGTTTGATTTTGAGTGTTCTCAGTTTGCTCTGAATATTTTTGTTCTGCAACTTAGTCTTCAGCAATGCTTCCATTTCCTCCACAGACTGCATGAGCCAGTGGGCAAATTGCTCCTGTTTGGCATTGCTCAAAGCCATAACTGCTTCCAAGGCATCGTTTGAAATGACAAGCTTTTTTCCAAGCTCTCTGCAAATGTTCTGAACGAATATCTTTATGCGTTTATTTTTATCTGTCTTGTGTTGTGCTTTTTTGATGGCTTCTTTTATCTCCATAATAGCTCCTTTGAGATGCTGCTCTTCCAGCTTAAAAAGTTTGTTTCCTCTGGAAAATCTGTCTGTAATTTGTTTTAATATCCAGTCTTTAACAAAGCGTTCATATGAACGTATGTAGTCCAAATACTTCTGAAAATCACTCTCGGTCAGAAGTTGTCCTAAAAGTGTGTACTGGAAAAAGGCACGTGTGCTGAACTGAAATGCATTTTCCCCTTGCAGCATTGTGTCAATAATGTCTGGTCCCAGTGAGTTACAGATGAACGTCTCAACTGCAGGACTCAGGCAGAGTTTTGTGAATTCTTCAGCCTTCCTCTGGCACTGATCACGATTACTGAACAGATCTTTAAAATCAGCTCGGTATTTCTCTTTGAATTGCTCAAGGCATCGGCGTGGGTCGTTCTCTGCAATAAAACAGTCATGCATGGCCTGAAATTCTCTTGCAGAAATAGCACAAATGTGTAGCTTAAGAGAAAGTTCAAATTTGTCAGAAAATTTCAATTCCTTGCCCAAAGTCAAGTTATCATCAATTCTGTGTAGGATCTCCTGAATGTAAGTGTCATGATAATCTGATTTTTTCTCTTTTTTGTCACTAACTGACTGCTTACATGCATCAATGACACTGTCTGCCAACTTTTGAAGATTGTTAGAATTGTCCATGAAAAAAAGTTTTTTTAGAAAACTCTCAGAATGAACAATGAATTTGTCGTTGCCATATTCATGCAGATTCACATTACTCAGCTCTTTAGAGACTGAACTTCCCTTTTGTCTCATGTTTTCTCGTAATTGTCGAAAAACACTGTCAGATATTGTTTGCTTCTGCAAGCCTTTAAATGACAACTCTTCAAGTGTTTCCTTCCACATGTGTTCAAAATGGTTGTCAAGCTCCTCTTCAGACATGCCCTCTAAACTTCTGTTTTTCCGGAGCTCCTCCAGAAGGTTTAACACTTTCTTTTCCATTTTGTCAGTATTTGTTTTCTTGATGTGGTCCAAATTATTCTTTCCTGCCCTAATCTCAATAACTGCCTCTAGGTTACTCATCACTGAGTTTTCTGTTTCCTTCCTGAGAGATTTTGCACTGTTTACAAAGTCTTCTTTGTACCTTTCTACGAGATAGACATGACCCTCTGTTTGTTCAAAGTATTTGATGATGTTTTCCAAAAGAGTCTTTTCCCAGTTATCAAGCTCTGAGGAGGCCTCATGTTTCAGGGTCCTCAGGAAATCTTGCAGGTTTGTTTTGTCAGATTTTGATTTCATCATCTCAAAATTGGACACTCTGGTTTCAGCAGACATTAACCACTTGTACATGTGCTTTTTGAAAGACCATTCCCATTTATGGAATTCAGCACAAAGCTTCATGTATGCATTAGCGACCAAGCTGTTCCTAAAGCTGAATATGAAATTTTCATATTTTACTGCATTCCATAAGCTTTTTGTCCACTCCAGAAATTCTGTAATGTTGTTGGTAGATATCTTCTTTTTTACAAGAATGTCCATCATGTTCTTTTTGAAGTCATAGACAGCCTCGGAGTAGCCAGCATTCACTGGTGCCATTGGTGGGTTACCGTGCCACAGCCCAGGTATATACCAGTTACCTGTCTCTGGATCATACTCCATTACATCAGTAAACTTCTTGTAGTCTTCCTTATTTTCCATCTTGGCTGCTGCTTCAGTCATCTCATTCAGCTGCTTTAAAAGAAGCTTCCGGTCTCTCATGTTTTTGTCATGTGCTGAGACGTCAGCTACATTCTGATGCACGAATGCACACATGGGTTTTTTGCCCACTTCCTTCATCCTGAGGAATGCATGCACCACAATCTGCAGAATGTCCTTCATTTCTGTGGAGTTCTCCATGGCTATGTTGATGATGGTAATGTCACTCAGTCCAACAACAAGTGTGGCCAGTTCATTGTCATGTTCATAGCTGTCATCGAGCTGTGCCAGTTCAGGCGACTTCAGTCCCTCGGTGTCAATGATCACTAAATGATCACAGTTAAGTATTTCTCTGAAGCTATCTGTGATTTTGATCAGCAACATGAAAGCTCCTCGTGTGCATCTTCCACTGCTGACTGCAAACTGAACCCCAAACATGGTGTTTAGGAGGGTAGACTTTCCTGTGCTCTGGACTCCTAATACTGTGACTACCATGATCTTATTCTTGGGTTGCGCTAAATTATTCAGCTCTGTCAGTACATCACTAATCCATCTTAAAGGTATATTTGAAGCATCTCCATCAACAAGTTCAAGAGGAAATCCATCTAAAAGGAGCCTCGCACACAGACTGGGTAAGTGTAGCATTTGTTGTCTTGCTTGTATATTTTCTGGAAGGATGACAGCAGCTTCATACAGCTGACCCATTTCCCTCAGAAAGTGTTCAGTTCCCAAAGCACTGTTTGAGATCTGTCTGTCAAGTAATGCAATCTCCTCCTTCTTCTCAGATGATTCTTGACATTTCTCCTTGTACAATTCTCTAAGACATGTTAGTTTTTTGCGGGAAAGGTTGTCCAGATTCATTCGCATCCATTTCAGGAAGTACGATCTCTCAAGAGGTGAACTTGACAGTGCAGTTATGAAGCATGTCATGGCTTCTGACATTTCATAGCTCCTTTGCTGCTTCCTGAGTTCCATCTTCTGTTGTTTCAGTTCACTTTTATACATCTCAATGTTCTTGTCCCCAGCTTTACGAAGCCTACACTCCTCTTTCTCTAATTTGCCTAATTTCTTCCAGATCTCACCCTGCAAAGGGAGCTGTTCTTTCTTAAACTTTAGTGTGTCCTGTATTTTACTCGTGATTGCCTCTGCATTTTCTTTTGCATTTTGGCACTCCTTACAGTCTTCATCAATCCAAATTCCAAATTCATGTGCAACTGTGGTCATCTTCTCAAGTTGTACAGTCATAGGCCTGTTTTTCACAACATCTCTCACTGCAGAACACAGATTTTTGACAAAATCTGCATCATTTTGTTTGGTCTTCAGAATGATCCTTCTTTTGTTCAATTTCAGTGCAGCAGCTGTTCTTTTCAGCAAATCCAATTTGTAGGCTTTGGTGTCTGCATTACCCACCAAAAACAATTGTGCTTTTACATGTGTATTGGTGAGTAGTTGATAGTTTGATTCAAAATTGTCAAAGAATACAAAAACTGCTGTAGAAATCTGACAAAGGAATGAGTACTGAGTAACAAATGTACTTATGTCCCCTCTCAAGTTTGCAATAGCCACAGGTTCGGGGAAGATGTCTATGTTTTTACTTCCACAAGGTAGGTACCAGCTGATCTCCACCAAACCATTTGATATTTTTCTTGGGATGTCTCCACAGTCCATGTCACGGTGCACAAATGTATCATGATATTGCTGTGGATTACTGAGCAGCTTGTTCAAGATTTGAGATTTAGAAATGCTGCAGTCTCCAAGTCTTACAAAGGACACTAAGGGTAAGTCTGCTAGAACAATCCTTTCTTCCACAAACCCTCTTGGATCAGACAAGGAGTGTGGTCTAAACTTCTTCACAATATCTCTTAAGGCCCAAAGCATGAGCGTGCTCTGCTGTGTGTCACAATTAGGAAGCAGTAAAGGCACAGAGAACTGGCACATAGACATTTTCAAAGCAATCTCTTGTTGAAGAAAACTGTCTGAGCAAAGGAAGAGTGCAGTTATGATGTCTAAAGGATTTACTTTCACATCAGAGTCTTCGTTGAGGACAAGACGTTCCAGATCACTACACAGATCTAAACTCATATCTTCATCCTCATCAGCTGATGGAGCACATTTGACACTTCTTGCAGTCACATTCACCATCATAATTTTCTTGAGGAAAAGCCATGGTAAATCTGATTGAGAACATGCTGGATCATCTGTCACTGTGCTCTTATCAATCTGTAGTACAGCACTCAGTGAGAGTTTAGTGAGGTGTTGATTCAGCCCCACATCCTGAAGAAAGCTCTTGAGATTGGTTTCTATTAATTTAAATTAAAAAAAAATGCACATCCCAATCAAAGGTTTGAAATAAAACCAGTTGTCATGAGGTTTAAAGACTTACAAAATGTAGATAAATACTTACTAGTGCTGGCAAATAACTCGGCCGTCTTGCTTGTGCTGCCATTTTTAAGTACTGTTGCAATGTGGAAGGAATAATTTTTTCCTGGAGTCAGATTACTGAAAACAATTGTGTTAATTTCTGTTTCTTCTTCATGAACAGTTATACCATTGTGGGAACACACCACATGGTACTTCTTCTCTAAGGAAGCAGGTGGCTGCCAGGTTAGAGTAACTGATGTGCTACCAATATTCTTAACCTCGATGCTTTCAGGTGGGTTTGGAACTGTAATGAAAAGAAAGATGGAGTAATGACATGGTAAGTTACATTGAGATATTATTCAGCATATGTCAGTCCAAAACATTAGACTGATTATTACTTGTGTATGCAGATACTTCGGCTCTTGAACTCTGGATTCCATTTTCTGAAACTGCAACCAGTGTAAAAGTGTACTCGGTGCCTGGGCACAGGCCCAACACTTCAGCGTAATTCTGTGAAAGGGTCTGGATGCTTGAAGATGTGCTGCTGGTGCACCTCAGCTCAAATGTTGATGTGTTCTCTCGGCATTTCCACCCAAGTCTAGCAAAATCAGTCCCAATGGACTGCACTGAAATGTCATATGGTGCAGGAACATCTGTGTAGAACAAGAATAATTCAACTCAGCAAATGTGATCAAACACCATGTTTGTGTAGGAAATCGATCTGCCGAAAATTTGATCACAGTACCTTCTGAAGTGTCTGTCTCCTCTTCTACATCTGGTTCTGCAGACTGTTTTTCAGAAAGATCTTGTTGTAGCTCTTTGTCAAAGAAATCTCTGGGATCTTCAACTTGCTTGAGTTGGGAATATTTGAACAAGGATATGAATAAGGATAACAGTCTGGTGTGTAAATCATAAAATCAAATCAATAAAATGCTCTGCTCAATGCTTACCTCTGGCTCAACTTAAAAAAATTAAGGTAACAATTTGCATGGATCTTTTTAAGTAATTCCAACTTTATTGAGTTATTATTATTTTTTAACTTAAGCCAGTGTTTTGTTTGTTTGTTTGTTTGTTTGTTTGTTTGTTTGTTAAGTGAGTGTAACTTATTGCTCTTCAGTCAGGATAAATTACATGCAATTCCAATTTTATCATAAACGGTTTATTATAAAACCAATGCCAACTTTTGTCCAAATGATTTTTAACTGCAGATAATTTTATACCACCAGCCATACACAAAATAAACCTGCAAACTTTCAAAAATACTTGGACAAAAAAACTGAATTATTTAAAAAAATTAAAATAAAAAAATCAGAATGATCAAATTAATTAAATAACTGAATGAAAACACTGCACTCTGTATGCATGTTAAAGAATTTTTAAAAAATAAAAAAAGCCCACCATGTGAAAAGTAAAACATAGTGTTGCTGGCGGTGGAGAAAAAAATTATTATACTGATCTGCTTGTTTAGTCCACCCCATTTACATGTATCTCAGTGAGAGCAGACACGTCAGTTCAACGTCAAATTACAGATGACCATTAAGTTAAAATAACAAACCTGTAAAACTGTCTTAAGAAGAGTGACCAGTGTAACATTCATGCCGATATGATTTATTTGTTAGGGTTAACAACTGACTGTAAACAACTGAAACAACCAACATAGCACATACTGTGAACCACTTTATGAAAAAAATATTTACCTGAGCTGCATTAAAAAGAGCATGCCATCTGTCTTTTAGGTCACTGACTGGTGATGCTTGACTGACAACTTCCTTTCCGCGAAGGGAGAATGTCTTTGCCATTTTATCATTGATAATCTGACAGTTGTTCCTCTTCTTAACTTCATTAAGGAGCTCCACTCTTTCTTGTTCCAATGTTCCTTCTGTTATTCCTTGTGGGTGAGGGGGTAAAGAGTTCACTTCTGCCTTTCTTGGCTTTTTAATATTCTTTGCCGGCGCTTTCTCATGTGCTTGATTCTTTTTGAGAGAGTTCACATCAAGCTCAGGGCATCCAAGCCCTCTCAATTTAGATCTATAGTTCCCCATTTTATATTTTAGTCTTTGTTGCCATCCACAGCATCCATTATATGATCCAGGTTCTTTAAGGCAAGGATGCTTCTGAATCAGTGCCTTAGCAACATCGGACAACTCTGCACCAGTTGGGTAGGCAACGTATTGAAGGATGCTTTCAGCCAGTTTCTCAAGGATGTCAGGAAGGATTGTGGTAAAGTTGAGTTGAATTCCATCCTTCTTGAAATCTTCATCTCCTGAGGCAAGCACAAGCTCTGTGTCATAAGCAAAGCGAGGTACTGGAAATTCAGTAGGCCAACACTGTGAACGCTGGGTAACATGTTCGGGTGACGAAAGAATCAGTGTGTCCTGTGATCCAGAGGAACAACTGCTGATGGAAGGATGGATGGAGGTCACTGAAGTATGGGCCAAGGCTGATGAGCTATGGATGGAGGTCTCTGATGTACTTTCATTGGAACTATCCAGATCAGTTAAGTTCAGAGTAATTGAGGGAGGTTCAACAATGTGAATCACCTTAATTGTGTCCTTGTCCTTGATGTCACTTGTTGAGGTAAGAGAAAAATATTCCTCTCCAAAATCAGCATCTTTATAATGCAAAGTAAAGCTTCCATCAAGCCCAAATGTCTCTCTCACAATAGACTGAAGTTCACCCACAGTCCCAGGGATTCCATGAGGTAAGTCCAGTTTGCGAATGTCATGGTCCTGAAGAATGATCCGAAGTTTGGCCTGATGAGACATTTGAAGCATCTGTAAGAGAAACCACACTGCTTCAGTTTGAGTTATACAGTACATCCAGTCACTTCCCCTAAACATTCAGTATGGGAGAAGAATATGAACACGGAATTGCCCGAGATGTAAGTTTTGGACTTTCTCGCCTTTGCAATATTAACTAGCATGCAGAAAGTGTTCTGTGTTGATTATGTATCCAGAAGATTAGCTTTCACATTACACTATGACATATCTTAATCTACAAACTCCTCTTGTAGTGAAAATCAACATGATCTGGGTTTAAAGGCATCTTGGGCTTGTATCAAAGCAAGATACTAGTATTGGCAAATGGTGGATTATAGATTTAATATTGTCACTTTTTGAACTGCAAAAAAACATTAACACAATACAAAGTAAACATACTAGCCAGCAAAAATTAAGCACATCAGTTGTACATTGAAGCAATTTCTCGTCTTTTTTAACAGGCTTTTGAGTATTTGTGCTCAAGTCTGGGGAAAGTACGTCAATTTAAAAACTCTGTTTTCCTCATGAAACCATAACCCCATATATATATATATATATATATATATATATATATATATATATATATATATATATATATATCCTTATTTGATAATAAACCATATATTTAAGCGCGAGGCTCTACTTACTCGTCTGGAGTTTTGTTCGGTCCTTTGGAAGTCACTTCAAAGAGTCACCGCCTGCCTTCAGGACTCCCCTTTATAAAGATGTTCCAGAAGGACTAAACCATTTTATTTAGTTTATTATTCATTCATATCGATTTCCCTATCCAGTATTATTAAGTGCAGCTCGTTCCTCCTTGACATCCTTTGGGGTTTATTATTCTGTGTCCTGTTTTGTGTGTGAAGGATTTCCTGTCCAAAATAACGTGAAATAAAATAAAGTGGGTCTTGGTGATGGTTTCGTCCCAGCAGAACAGAAACCGAAAGTTTCATTTCTGAGGAAATGAATACACGTGTCGGCCTACGGGTTTGGGGGGTTTTTTTAATTGTAATATACAAACAGTTCGGCTTTAAATAACAGAGGAAATTATCTGTGCATATCAAGGCTCAGTGGTGTAATAATAATAATAATAATAATAAATGATACTCGGGAGCGTCGCACAGTTAATGTATCGTTTATTCGAGCCACTATTTCTGTTCCATTTGTATAAAACTAATAATCTTTTTCCCCCTAAATGTAGTGGGCTCATAACTCCGCTCAGAGAGAGAGAGAGAGAGAGAGAGAGAGAATCATAGCAATACTAATCCTGTAGCTCATGTGGCTGTGTGTGCTATGAAGAGATTCCCCTCTGGACAGGACACTTACCCAAAAAAAAAAAAACAAAACCAGCTTATCGGTAGAAATTTACAAATATTTAATAATGAACAGCAATTTAAATAATAGCTAAATAATCATGAAATATATTTGCTTCAGTAGTTATTAAATACTCTGAAATCTCTCTGTATGAATCGATAAATACCATTAGACCTTAAGATGACATTGGAAAGATAAAAATCTAGAAGAACTTAAAACCAATAAGAATAACAGAAATCTCCTGATGCCCAATCACTCTCTCATTCACATTTGCATTAGAGCATGTGTCAATAGGTTTAAAAAAAATACCAAGTAGGTGAATTATCCATCCATTATCCATAACCATCCTGTGCAGGGTCACGGGCAAGCTGGAGCCTATCCCAACTGACTATGGGCGAGAGGCGGGGTACACCCTGGACAAGTCACCAGGTTATCACAGGGCTGACACATAGAGACAAACAACCATTCACACCAACGGTCAATTTAGAGCCTCCAATTAGTCTAACCTGCATGTCTTTGGTCTGTGGGGGAAACCAGAGCACCCGGAGGAAACCCAGACAGACACGGGAAGAACATGCAAACTCCACACCGAAAGGCCCTCGTCGGCCACTGGGCTCGAACCCAGGACCTTCTTGCTGTGAGGCAACAGTGCTAACCACTACACCACCATGCTGTGCGTGAAGAATAGCTAATGTAGCCTTTCAGGTGTTCAACGCATCTTTCTCTTTCCCGGTGAACAAAGAAATGCTTCTGCGCATGCACAGCAGAAAAATTTCTCACCGGATATTCGCGTCAGCTCTGAGGTGTGACGTCATGTTGTCTTGACAACCATGCAATATCATAAACCATATTGAACGCTCATTCTCCATTGGGTAAAGTGGCGTAATACACATAGGATAAGGTGATATGCTAACAATATTGCATGCTATTGAACCAAATGAACGGAACCTGCAAGAAGGGAATAGAACACATGTTTTAATTCCATCGAAAAGTGTCCTGTGTGTATAATAATGTATGTAATTTACGGGTGTCAGGGAGCCGCTATCAATATGCGGGAGACTCCCAGAACTTCCGGGAGAGTTGGGATGTCTGTAACTGACACATTAACAAATGGATATAAGCCCTCGTTGCTTCATCCTCAGTCTCTGTCCCGGAGTTAAATGTGGCACCAGTTTATCTACAATCACTTGAGGGAACGTTACACTCCGTCACACAGGTAGCTAACACTTAGCAAAGGGCCAGATAGCAAACGTTAAATGAAATAAGCACAGACAGCAATGAAAGGCAACCAAGAAAATAGACTGTGACTGCATTTTAACTATACTGGTCTATTTCTTCCACCTCATCCTGCACTTGATCTGTTCTCCTTTTCTTGTATTCAGCCCCTGACATCTCGCGCGCACCGTTGCCCCTAGTTACCCACTCCAGGATTTGAGTGAGTACTGGTCCAAATAGTCTGAACTCTGTCCCAACTATGATCTCCATAACATACACAAAAGATATCCCACAGAGACAGAATTCAAACCCTAGTCACAGACCACCACAGAAAAGTTAATCATGTCGCAAGAATTTAAGATTTTGATTCTGGTCTGGAGTTTGTGAAAGTAAATCTCACAAGGATACACTGAAAATATTATGAAAACAGCAAAGTTTTTGTTTTGTTTTTCCTTTTTGCTTTCAGACATACACTACCGTTCAAAAGTTTGGGGTCACTTTGAAATTTCCTTATTTCTGAAAGAAAAGCACTGTTCTTTTCAATGAAGATCGCTTTAAACTAATCAGAAATCCACTCTATACATTGCTAATGTGGTAAATGACTATTCTAGCTGCAAATGTGTGGTTTTTGGTGCAATATCTCCATAGGTGTATAGAGGCCCATTTCCAGCAACTATCACTCCAGTGTTCTAATGGTACAATGGGTTTGCTCATTGCCTCAGAAGGCTAATGGATGATTAGAAAACCCTTGTACAATCATGTTAGCACAGCTGAAAACAGTTTAGCTCTTTAGAGAAGCTATAAAACTGACCTTCCTTTGAGCAGATTGACTTTCTGGAGCATCACGTTTGTGGGGTCGATTAAATGCTCAAAATGGCCAGAAAAATGTCTTATTCATTTTAAAACTTATGGTGGTAAATAAAAGTGTGACTTTTCATGGAAAACACAAAAATGTCTGGGTGATCCCAAACTTTTGAACGGTAGTGTACCAACACCCAAACTGATAATAAAATACCTCCTCACAGCCACTGAGGACACTGGGGATGTGACATGTCTGTGTTATTCCTTTATTCTTCTCATTATTCGGTTTCAGATTTATTTTTCTGAGACTTTGGCAATATCACAGGCCAAAAGATTAATCACACTTTCACCCTCCTCTCAGTAAGATGCGTCCCTGAATGCTCTATAGTGCTGCTGCCAATAGGTGGGTTTAGGATCACACCCTCAAGCCCTCGTACATGATTTAAATATTCATAACAGTTAGACAGCTGGAAATAAACTCATATTTTATTCATCAAACATTAAGATTTATAAGTCCACTACACAAGAAGGTGTCTGTCCTGAATTTTAGGGATTGATTTGCAGTATTCCTCCTACAAATAATTTAAAATCATTAGCATTGTAAAAAGAAGATTACACTCCACGAGAGTTACCAAATGGACTTTCGATATTTGTAAGTGAGGTGACACAGCAGTTTCCCCAGTTTGATCCTGAGCTTCCTGTCTGTGTGAATTTTCAGGGCATGTGCTCCCTGTGGAGGTGGATTGGCTCGGATCACTTGCCCCAAGGTGTGAGTGAGTGAGTGTGTAGCATCGTGAGTATGACCAAGATAAAGTGGTTAGTAAAAGTGAGTGAGGTACAATGGTCCATCATGCACAAAACTGCCAAATAGGAAGTGATGTCATATCTAGTGGTTTTCCATATGGAGCTCAAACCTTAGCTGTCTTTTTAATACTAATGGACTTTGCTCTGTGGTTACTGGGAGGTGCTACAGCGCTGTTCCAAAGTTTAGAGCCCTCCAGATTGTCCCTCAGAGACAACTTGGGTGTCTACATAGAGCCTTTAAATGTAGGATCCTACAACAGTGCATGTTTTTATCAGAAAGTGTTTCAGAGGTTCAGAACCCTTAAGTATCTCATGAACCCTACGATTATCATTATTTTTCTTCGAAGGTAGCAAGTACCAAGACAGTTTAGCTCAGTTATACATGCCTGATGGACTCTGGGTATTAACAACATTAAGAAGGAAATATAATTACCAATAAATTGGGATTTGTTCCACACACTTAATCATAAAATTATATATTAGGAACACTATTTTTTATATGAAACACATTGTTGTAGGGTCCCCCAGGGGGAAGATTTAAGAACCGTGAAGGGTTTTTGAGAGTGTAGAAGGATGTGAGGCTATTTCAGTCACGTGTTTGACTATCGACACCAATCTCATCTCAGTTGCTCAGTGAAATTTGGCAACTCACTCCACCTCACACACAGGTTCCTGTTCCCAAACAAAGAAGGAAAAGCAGCCCCGCTATCTCCTGCTTGTCCCTAAATCCCTCCTCCTGGTGCAATCATGTGCTAAACAAAACATCAATCTATTGAATTGTACTGATACACATGGATAAACGGGAAACAAATTAATAGGCTACAGAAACACCTTTATTTTTTACCGTCGTCATCTCATTGACAGAAATACTCCTATTACAAGAGCACTGTTTTAAGCTCACAACATGATTGTTTTTTGTTCTTCTTTCTAAAAGTATAAATATTTCAGTTCCATTGTGTTAAAATTACGATGGACTGTGTATTATTTTGCCCACAAGAGGGCATGAGAGTTTCTGTTAAAATCCCAAAAAGAAATACTTCTTGCAGTCCAGCAAACATCACACATGTGGTCGAAGTCCTTAAAAAAAAGCAGTGATAATCAGAAGAATTTATCATCACCGTAATTACCTCACAATTTTGTTAAAACATTTACCTGTAGCACAAATGATTGTGAACTGAATTCCTTTCATCATCCATCATCTAATTCACAATCTGCATGTTCAGTATCCTGATCATGGTTTAAAGGACCATCAGAGAACTTTTAGAATTGATATTAATGGTAGGTACAGTGTGTAGCATTGCTGCCTCACAGCTCAAGGATTCCTGGTTCGATCCAAAGCACCGAATGTTCCTGTGAGTTTTCTCTGGCTTCCTCCCACTGTCTGAAACCATGCTGCTCAGTAGATTGTCCAGGATATGTTGTGAGTGAGTGACACAATGGACTGGCATCCCATCCAGGGTGAATTCTCCCACCTTGCTCTCAGTGTTTCTGGGACACGCTCCAGGATCACCACAAGAAGAAAAGAAAGAAAGAAAGAAAGCACAACTTTATTCATCACACACTTGTGAAATTCCTCTCTGAATTTAACCCATCTGAAGCAGTGAACACACACACGTGAACAAGGAGCACACACACATACCCAGAGCAGTGGGCAGCCATGCTAACAGCACCCGGGGAGCAGTTGGGAGTTAGGTGCCTCGCTCAAGGGCACCTCAGCCCAAGGCCGTCTCATATTAACCTAACCGCGTGTCTTTGGACTGTGGGGGAAACCCACCCAGACACGGGGAGAACATGCAGACTTCACACAGAAAGACCCCCACTGGGCTCGAACCCAGAAACTTCTTGCTGTGAGGCGACCATGCTAACCACTTACACCACTGTGCTGCCAGGACACCTGACCAGGACGACATGCTTATTGAAACTGAATGAATATTTATGCCAAACGATTTAGAAACCCAAACAGCTGGGTAACATGAGCACAAACTTTCCATACCCTGTTTTAGGAATACCCCCTGTCCATTTGAGTATTGTCCCTGGACCAGGATTGGGAAACTGTGCCATAGAAGAAGAAGAAACCTTTATTTGTCACATGCACACTTCAAGTACAGTGAAATTCATCCTCTGCATTTAACCCATGTGAAGCAGTGAACACACACCACACCAGAGCACCCAAGGAGTAGTCAGGGGTCAGGTGGGCACCTCAGCCCAAGGCCGCCCCACGTCAACCTAACTGCATGTGTTTGGACTGTGGGGGAAACCAGAGCACCTGGAGGAAACCCATGCAGACACGGAGAAAACATGCAAACTCCACGCAGAAAGGCCCTCGCCGGCTGCTGGGTTCGAACCCGGAACTTTCTTGCTTTGAGGCAACCGTGCTTACCACTACACCACCGTGCCGCCAAGTGGAATGGACATCATGGTTATGTTTGTGGCAAACAAAGGTTATAGAAGGAGCTGTGATCGAGAGAGTGAACTCTTCTCCACGCCACCCAGCCGTTCCTCTGCAGCGACTCCCTGTCCGGGACAGGACCGTAATAGTGCGGATCCATTACCAGCAGGTAGCTTCCTTCTTTCCCAGTGCACACACCCAGAATGCCTTTGGAGGAGTTGTCCCTGTCCCCACCCATCATCACTGGTGATCCGCGGGTGAGGAAATGTTGGTGCAGGTCCTGAGCCGCCTGCTCGAGCTCTGTCCCCCCACTGCGCGCATGCACCAGCCGGCAGGGGACATCATAGAGCTGCTCAAGGACCAGAGCAGCCTCGTAAGTCCCTATCCACTCTTTAGAGCCTAAAAACGAGGCCGGCTTGTCTCCTACTGTAACTAGAGCTTGCTGGATTTCAGAGAGACTTGGCGGAAGTCTGGATTTTGCACCGTGAGAGACATTATTGAGCCAAGAGCCGATGGTCTGAACAGTCCGGTATCCACAACCCCAGCCTCTGTCGTCCTGTCCATCACAGCCATAATGATAATACACACACTGTCCCGATATAACTGAACATCTCCCATACTCTGTCAATGGCAGAGCCAGTCCGTCATGTGCATTCTTCACTAAAACGTCTTTGACACTTTTGTTTACAATTGTGTGCGGATCCTCTCCGGATAACCGCTTTCCCCAGTCTATAGCTTCTTCCTGTTTCCGCTCCATGAAGTACAACAACAAACCAGCCACACCATGTCCACTATTATACAGATTTATATTTCTGGAAATACTGTTTAAGAAAAGAAAAACCCTCTTTCACTAACACATAAATAAATCTAAAGTGTTCTGTAATTCTCTGTGCATCTCGCAATATCGAGAGGTCCGACTACAAAGTCCTTCCCTTCTGCGCAAAAGCTTGTGTTTAATAGTTCCGTGTCATGAATGTTGGTTTTTAAACCTTGTAGTGCCAAGTACTATAGTGTACTCCTGCCACAAGATACAAAAATACATCTGAGAAAATAACAACATTGATCTGGCAATGGAAAGAAAGTTACAAGTGCCAGCCTGCTTACTCTCTATCATCTCTCTTGTCTTATTTGTTCCCCTTTTTCACCAGTGAAATTAAGTGTCTTTCTTCTTGTGTATATATAAATCAGTGGCAAAGCCTGATTGTTTATCAACAAGTGCAATGTTGGCCATGATAGCACTGTTTTAGCAAATTTCTTAACATCTCATAGAAAAGCTCAAACACCTTCTTACCTGTTTTGCTCCTGTGTACAACACCACTGTATTTTTGGCCATTCGTGGTGTTACTCTGATATTTTTTCAGATCAGTATATAATTATTGGTGCTATTGTTTGAGATTTGGCCACTGTAGGAGGCAGTATTTTATCTTCGGAATACGAGTGAACTATCATAGTCAGACGGAGTTGTTACACATGTGATGCACGTATGTAGCCATTTCTCAGCTTGTGAAATAGGGCTTGGGATTTTCTTTTACACTGTTACACTTGTTTTCCAGCATCCGCATTTCATTTTCTCCTATTTCTCTCCTTGAGTCCCTTGTTTGCACCTTTATTTCCAGAGAATGTTAATTGTGAGGATTCTGGAGGGTGTGCATGTTTGTAAATACTGTCTGGAAATACTGTTTAAGAAAAGAAAAACCCTCTTTCACTAACACATAAATAAATCTAAAGTGTTGTGTAATTCTCTGTGCATCTCGCAATATCGAGAGGTCCGACTACAAAGTCCTTCCCTTGTGCGCAAAAGCTTGTGTTTAACAGTTCCGCGTCGTGAATGTTGGTTTTTAAACCTTTCCTCTTAAAAAAAAAATGCAGTATTAGTTCAGAAGGGTGTCAAATCAGCAATAAGGACAAAAATAATAAAGTTCTCGCTGTTAAGAATATATATGAGAGCATATTACATCTTAAGAATAGTCAATTAATACAAAAAAAAAAAAACTATTGCTTTACTGCCTGATTAAAATCATCTCGAAAACCGAACATTTCACTTTTGGTCTCCAGAAAAATATCGCAAATCATTTGCCAAAATCTTCCAACATAGCTGAAGCAAAATAAATGGAACAAGGTTTCAGGTGTAAATCACCAAAAAAAAAAAAAAGTAAAATCTGCTCCCTTAGCGCTAACAGTAGTGATTACAGGTGAAACTGATGCACGCTGATTACAGGCGTCCTATAAAGCTCGAACCAAACAGTTTATATCACATTTAAAGCTTCATTCTTATCTTACAATACTATATTAAAATCCTACAATGATTCAGAGTTTACTGTTTATGAGTTTAGGAGTTTTTGCAGCGTCAGTCCTGGGAGTTTCACCCGAGAGTCTGAACTCTGGTCACTTTTCTGGACAGAAGACGCCGGAAATGGAGATTTCTAGTCGAGAGTCTCCCAAAATATTCTCCGGACGCTCGTTTTCAAAAGTTAGGAAAGTCCCTGAGCCTGAGAATGGGGGCCTGGTTGTTAAATGTGAGGAGAAAAACTGGAGGATTGTGGTGAAACGGCACTACTTTGGACGCGGTGTTGTTTTATCTCCAGAATCAGTTGGGCTGGGTGAAGATGGCGCTCCTGGAGACTGCAGTCCTCTTAAAGACTTCATTACCTCTACTGAGATGGTCCTTTCTGCCAGATTACAAGACTGTGGGAGTGAATCTCGGGTAAGAAGCCAAATTGGTAGCACAAGCCGGGTTTTTTTACGAATTGGGCTGAATAAAATCTCCAGAATATTGGGTAGGATTAGACCAGACGGTGTTTTATTCCAATCATCTGAGTCTGTGCTCACTGTAGCAGAAGTGGAGCCCAATGTCTTCTGCTTCAGGATGTGACGTGTTGGGGGATGCCTTTCTGCTCACCACGTTTATAAAGAGTGCTTCTCCACACTTTAATATATTTCTTAATGGTGTAAACATTAGAGATAGGAAATGTAATAATAAGTGGCTAAGACAGATAATACAGACACCTGTTACTCCAAGGTGTAAAAGTTACTGGAATGGCCTTTTTGTGGACATTGATTGGGATAAGATTTGGGTTTGCTTAAGTGATTACATACTTAATAACAAAGTCAAGGAAGTTTCTTTTAAAATGCTACATTTAATTTACCCCACAAACACACTATTGCAAAGATTTAAAACAGACCTTTCAGATTTATGTGTTTTCTGTGGTGCTACGTCTGAATCTATTTGTCATTTATTTTATGAATGTTTTTTTGGGTCGAGGTTGAGCATCTGTGCTGTGAGGTATGGTCTTGTAGTGTATCCTTTAGTAAAAAAGATGTTTTGTTTTTCTTTGAAAGAAAAATATTTTGTGAACCATATAATTTTTATATTGAATCTTTTTATTATTTTGGGTAAATATCATATTCATAGATGTAAATGGGGGGGGGGAAGGAAACCCTCATTTGCTGTGTTTAAAAATGAGGTCAAATCATATATGAACTCTCTTGAAGGACTGAACAACCGCAAAGCCGAAAGGACAATTATTTTGATGGCAACTTTATAATTTTCTTTCTTCTCTTAATTAATGACTGTATTTTTCTTTCTCTACCCCACCCTTCCAATGTTTTGTATAATGTTTGGTTTTCCATTTAAAAAAAAAAAGTTTATAAAGAGTGGTCACAGTGGTGCTTGGAAGTTTGTGAACCCTTTAGAATTTTCTATATTTCTGCATAAATATGATCTAAAGCTTCATCAGATTTTCACACAAGTCCTAAAAGTAGATAAAGAGAACCCAGTTCAAAAAATGAGACAAAAATATTATACTTGGTCATTTATTTATTGAGGAAAATGATCCAATATTACATGCACTATATTGCCAAAAGTATTTGCTCACCCATCCAAATTATCGGAATCAGGTGTTCCAATCACTTCCATGGCCACAGGTTTATAAAATCAAGCACCTAGGCATGCAGACTGTTTTTACAGTTTGGAGCTGGCCTCTTCCAACATGACTGTGCACAAAGCAAGGTCCATAAAGACATGGATGACCAAGTCTGGTGTGGATGAACTTGACTGGCCTGCACAGAGTTCTGACCTCAACCCGATAGAACACCTTTGGGATGAATTGGACCAGAGACTGAGAGCCAGGCCTTCTCGTCCAACGTCAGTGTGTGACCTCACAAATGCACTTCTGGAAGAATGGTCAAAAATTCCCATAAACACACTCCTAAACCTTGTGGACAGCCTTCCCAAAAGAGTTGAAGCTGTTCTAGCAGCAAAGGGTGGACCGATGTCATATTGAACCCTATGGATTAGGAATGGGATGTCACTTAAGCTCATATGTGAGTCAAGGCAGGTGAGCAAATACTTTTGGCAATATAGTGTTTCTGTGAGTGACACAAGTATGTGAACCTTTGCTGTCAGTGTCTGGTGTGACCCCCTTGTGCAGCAATAACTGCAACTAAACGTTTCCGGTAACCGTTGATCAGTCCTGCACACCGGCTTGGAGGAATTTTAGCCCATTCCTCTGTACAAAACAGCTTCAGCTCTGGGATGTTGGTGGGTTTCCTCACGTGAACTGCTCGCTTCAGGTCCTTCCACAACATTTTGAATGGATTAAGATCAGGACTTTGACTTGGCCATTCCAAAACATTAACTTTATTCTTCTTTAACCATTCTTTGGTAGAACAACTTGTGTGCTTAGGGTTGTTGTCTTGCTGCATGACCCACCTTCTCTTGAGATTCAATTCATGGACAGATGTTCTGACTCTCCTTTAGAATTCACTGGTATAATTCAGAATTCATTGTTCCATCAATTATGGCAAGCCGTCCTGGCCCAGATGCAGCAAAACAGGCCCAAACCATGATACTACCACCACCATGTTTCACAGATGGGATAAGGTTCTTATGCTGGAATGCAGTGTTTTCCTTTCTCCAAACATAACGCTTCTCATTTAAACCAAAAAGTTCTATTTTGGTCTCCTCTGTCCACAACACTTTTCCAGTAGTCTTCTGGCTTGTCCATGTTATCTTTAGCAAACTGCAGACGAGCAGCAATGTTCTTTTTGGAGAGCAGTGGCTTTCTCCTTGCAACCCTGCCATGCACACCATTGTTCAGTGTTCTCCTATTGGTGGACTCACGAACATTAACATTAGCCAATGTGAGAGAGGCCTTCAGTTGCTTAGAAGTTACCTTGGGGTCCTTTGTGACCTCACCGACTATTGCATGCCTTGCTCTTGGAGTGATCTTTGTTGGTCGACCACTCCTGGGGAGGGTAACAATGGTCTACTTTTGCCACTCACAGATATGTAATATTGGATCATTTCCTCAATAAATAAATGACCAAGTATAATACTTTTTTTCTTTGTTTAACTGGGTTCTCTTTATCTACTTCAAGGACTTGTGTGAAAATCTCATGTTTTGGGTCATATTTGTGCAAAAATATAGAAAATTCTAAAGGGTTCACAAACTTTCAAGCGCCACTGTATATGCCTTACCTTAGCCTTCATGTCAACTAGTCTGGTTATTCTGCTCTGAATTCTCTCCTTTCTTCTCTTGGAATTGCTACTATATGGGTGGGTGAGTGGGTTGGCTTTTCTCATATGTCCACTCTGTGCATGAAAATCCCAGATGATCAGCAAGAGGTTTTATTGAGCAATTAATCCAAAAACTTAAAATTGTCACATGAACACAATTGTTTTTGTGTCACTTTTAATTTCCAGGTAAATGGCAACTGGCTCATTTATTCCAATAAGCTGGTATTTTCCCCTGGTTCACCTCTAACCTTGGCTGGTGTCCTTGTATTACAACATCCACCTGCAGTCGTTCCTATTGAGTGCCGTTATCAAAGGTGGGTTGTATTGCTGCATTTGAAATGGTGTTGTGGCTTGTGGTGTATCCATCCTTCCTTCTTACCAAATGTTTAATCTCTTGCTATGGATTCTACAGAAAGTTTAGAGTGAGTGCAGAACCACTGAGCCCCACCTGGCTGCCCATGACTTCAACCATTGAAGCAGTAGGATTACTGCACTTCTCTCTCAGGGTTATTAAAGGTGAACTGTATGCTCAGATGTACCTTGGTTTTCAATGTCTACTGCTCCTTTTCTGCCATTTGTATCATTTTTGTTATGCATTAGATGTAGCTGCCAGTAGATTAGTGCTTGCTTTTTACTTTGTAACATTTCAGTGAGGTAGTAAGTTCCTCAACTCCATTTGAAGCTTCCTTGATTCCTCAATTCTACATCTTTCAGCCCATGACCCAGAAATCAAAAAGTCCACCATCTAAGAATATACCAGGTTTTAAAATGCAGTTTGCAGAATTGAAGGTGGACTCCTGAGACAAATGCCCCAGTGATCTTGCATATGTCTCCAAATCCAAATATTGAAATTTCCTGAAGGCATACTAATGTATATTTGGAGAGATGTACCAGACTGTGTTTCAGATGTACCAGACTGTTTCAGACTGTGATTCAAATCTATGGAACTTCAGTATATTTGAGGATGTATAAGTTCTAAGAATGTAGTCAGGGGAACGGAGGAGCTAGGAGGCTTTGAGAGCAAGGGGTCATGGGTGCTTCTTATGCACAAGTATTTTGTTGTAGCATGTGACTTGGGACAACAGTATAAATGCTCTACCTCCCCAAACACATTTCATTAATTGATGGCATAGTGAGAAACATGGATGCAAAATTAGATATGGTTTATACAGTGTCTCATCACTGTGTATATGCAGATCTAAAGATGGTCAATAAAGGTGGGCAACATGTCCTCAGTTGGTGCAATGGCTTTAAAGTAATGCTTCAGTAAACAAGGATGTTTCATTTGGCAAATGTTTGTTTTTGACTCCTTGTCTTTGTATCCTTTCTTCACTTCCTTGGAGAGAGAAACTAAGAAGCAAGGAAAGGAGTTGCTGTGTAGTTTGAGAAATGAGAAGCATCCATGTTTGTTTCATGTCAGGTGAGGTCAGCTCCCTTCATCAGTCCACTGTATTCCAGCAGGGAGAGCCATTGCTCCTGGAAGCAGCAGTGAATGGTCCTATGCACCGTCCATTGCGAATCTATGTGGACCGTTGTGTGGCTACTATTGATTCTGACCTGTTCTCAAGGCCTAGCTATGAGTTCATATCCAACCATGGGTTAGTGATACAGTGTGTATCCAAACATTATTGACTGAATGACTGTTCTGCTCTGACCAGCTGCTCTTTGCTCATGTTGTAGGTGCCTGATAGACAGCATGTTGCCGTACTCCTCATCCAAGTTTTACAGCAGGCCAAAGGAGAATATACTCCGGTTCAGTATACAGGCATTCTACTTCCCTCAAGATCAGAGAAAACAGGTGACTTTCTGTTCATGCAAGTAAGGCATAGGTCATTTGGTTGCTCCAAGTTCGTTGTAATATGATAAAGCCATGTACCCAACACCGTGTAGGTGCCTTACAGTTCCACTGGTGGTTATATGTAGCAGTTTATATTATTTGAAATGGATGAACTACACCTTTACCTACCAGTTATGACTTTGCATTTCTTAGGTTTTCATCAGTTGCCACTTGAAAGCTGCTCCTGGTTACAGTCTGCCTGACTCCCAAAAGAAAGCGTGCCATTTTCATCAGCCTTCATTTCGGTTAGTCCACTGATGTATGATGGTTTCAACTGCTCATCAGATAAGGAGTACAAGGACTTCATTTAGTAAAACTTGACCACTGGTACCATCTTGATTGCGGGGGGGGATGACTCCTTTGTTTTCAGAAGTTACTGGAGCTGTTGTAACTCATGAATGTTGATTTCTGCAGTTGGCATGAAGTCGAGGGGAGCAGCAGTGTGTGTCTTTGTTGTCAAACTGCAGACTGCAAATCTGAGATGGCCATGTCCAGCAAATATCTAGGTTTGTTTTGAGGGCAAATAATTGTACGTTCTCTGGGATCAGTGCTATAATGAAGTTTGCATGAGGGAGAATTTATTAATCAGCAGATCCCTTCTCTTGTCTCTTAAAGCTGAGCAGACCAGAGTGGTTGGCCCCCTTCAGATTCTGCCCTCAGATGTTCATTGGACTGGGAAACTTACTGCAGGGATACGAGTCTGACCTGAGCCCTTCATCTGAGGTATGCACCATTTTACACTTCACTTATTTGTGGATAGAAATGAACAGCATGATAGTTTGTGCAAAGAGTGTGTTGGCTGGCATCTACGTCCATCTTCCTAATAGATGACTTAGTTTGGAAATTTATTCAAAATGGAATCTTTGTTACCTTTAGGAATTTCACATTCTGATATTCCCGCTTGGAAAACAAGTTCAAATCTCAGGACTGCCAGAGAGCCACTGTGCCTTTAACCCTCAACTGCTCAGCTCTGTGCCATGAATGTATTCTGCTTCCCTGTACATGGCTTTAGAAAAATGCATCTGCTGAAAAGAAATTAATGTAAATATGTGGAGACCAAAATACTGAATTATACTTATTGATTGTTTTAAATGTAAATGACATGGTTTCCTTTCATGTATATCCTAATGGATCTGCATTGTCACTAAGCAATTACCAGCTTATTTGTACTTTGTCATTCTAGTCTATATTTGTAGTTTTTTTTTTTTGTTTGTTTGTTTAATTAAATCTACTATTGTGTGATGAAGCCTCATGAAATGGCATTTCAGTCTTTTGAATTCTGATCTTTCTCAGAGATTTGCAGGATCTGTATTCCCCCCCCCCCCCCCCCCCCCCCCCGTGCAGTGCCCTAAGCTTGCTATATTCTCAAATGGATGCTATCAGCACAGAAATGAAGAAAAAATGCCTTGTGCTGGTTCTTGTGTGTAAGCCATGTATACATACATGGGTATTTCTGTTTGCTCAAATGGTTTGGATTAAAGAGATTTGACAAATGCTTAGACTGTCGTCTTTGTTTCTCATAGTCATGTTTTCCATCTCCTATATGTTTGTTCGAACTGTTTGCTTTGCTGGTGTTTGGTTGTCGACCTCCCTGCACATTAAACTGCATTAAACCTTCAACCTGGTTTTGTGCCTTTCACAGTCTGTCATGATGGCTTTTTTTCTTTTAAAATATATTAAGGAGTTCTCAACAAATACATTTTTGGCCTTTTTGATTAATCATGTTGCAATGTAGGAAAGTGGTATCCTGTAAAGCAGTTTATATTTTCCTAGAAATATGGCAACAAGCTAGCTCTGCACATTTCAGCAAATGAGTCCCTTATCAAGCCTGTCCTATGTCTGCTTCACTGAAATGGTAGTACATGCTGGATCATCTCCACTACCCCCATCCTTCTAGAAGGTTTTCATCTTGCATGTCTTTTCAGCTTTCTTGCATAGCACCCCCCACCCCATTTATTTATAGTTATTAAATCCATTACACCTCTGTCTCTTCTGCTCTTAATGTTCCCAGTTAGGCTGTTCAGCAAGTTGGTCATTGCTTGGTGATTCTTAGCAGGAAGCCTGTCTTTCTGCTCGTGAGTTTGTTTGCTTTAAAGAGATGTTATAAAGTGAGAATTTAGTTGACCAACAATGTCAACACAACTCCTATTTAGTATAAGTTGCAAAGGTCTATGGACTACTGCAATATTGGTTTTCATAACCTTGTAGCAGTAGGAGTGTTTTTGTTTCTTTAAGGACACCTGTTTTGGTTTTGCACTAAAGATGTCCAAGTCCTCCTGTTTTTGTGGTTGTCCATGTTTTGTGGCATCACTTGACTCTTACTGTTCAGTTGGTAGGTAGATAGATATAACTGTCTATATCTGCACAAGTACACCCATCACTAATCAGTTATTGGTTACTTTGGATTATTGCTGGTGGTTGGCCTTTATTCATTCAGTCATCTGTTGATAATCTGTATGAGAAATGAGACCATGAACCAAGTTACACAACAGGTGCCTAAAGGCTTGAAGTATTCCACAAATATCTGTAAACAGACTGCAGACATAACAATGGGCAGCACAAACAAAGCACAATTGGAGCTGTGAACACTTCTGCTCCAGAATTTTACCCTATTGACTTGAGATGGAGTTAAGGAGAGGGAGGGGGGGGAAAGCACAACTTGGAGTGAGCTTGATGCGGTAAAGCACTGCAAAGAGAATGGAGCTGCCGGCAATACTCAAATGGCTTGAATCATCCAAAGGTGTGTAGCAATGGATGTAACTGGACACAGGGAGAGGTCCAAGACTGCAAAGAGATCTGCTGGTGTGTACTGAAGGGTTCTTTAATGCACTATTGTGGCACATATTTTGATTGCTGTTTTTTTTTAAATGAGAAAGTACAGCTTAATATGGAATCATATTTTTATTTGGGAATAACTGGTGTATTGCAGATTTACTTTGAGACAGATGCAAATTTTGTTCAATGGACTATTCACTCTTTGAGAAGTGTTCATGTTATCAAATGAGATTATAGATATACAATGCCAGTCAAAATTTTGGACACCCTTTCTAATTCAATGGGGTTTTTTTTTCTTTTTATTAATTTGAAGGCCCTTCATGTGTAAAAATAATGGACTGTTTCTCTTCACTTGGTGGAGTGGTTCTTGATGTAATATGTAACTACAGTTGTGGAATAGGGTTATTTACTCTTTGATCTTAAATGGATTAAGAAAGCAAGAAATTGTACTAATTAACTTTTGACGAGGCACACCTGTTAATTCAAAAGCATTCCAGGTTACTACCTCCTGAAGCTGGTTATGATGATGCCAATAGTGTGTAAAGTGTCCAAGGTAAACAGTGGCTATGCCTGAAGAATCTAAAATATGGAACAGATTTTATTTTACACTTTTTTTTTTTGTTTACCATATAATTCCATGTGGTACTTCATAGTTTTGATGTCTTCAGTATTGTTCTACATTGTAGAAAATAGTTGAAGTACAGAAAACCCTGAATAGGGGTGATATTTTTTTGTTTGTTCTCCATCAGCAATCAAACCAAATCCTCAGTATTTACCTCATCTAACATTGTGCTGATCTTGGCTAAAAATTCTTCCTACAAATAATTTGAAATCGATAAACCTACCTTAGAGTTTATCGTATTAGAAGCTTTTGCTTTAATCTACATCCCAGATTGTTTCATATTCTTGAAAACTGGGGTGGTGTGCCTCGCACTCATGGATATGACTTAACTTTAAGGCCATAGTTTTGTGCATTGATCTTGCTTTGCAAAGAGAATGTACCGATTTTCACTAAATATTTGGTGGTTTGCTCTGTATTTTTATTATTCCATGAGAAGTTAACAGGGGCCTGCTGCTCTGACATCACAAAGGGGGAAAAAGCTTTAGTTACAATGGTATTTGATAGGAGAGAACATAAGTATTAATAGTGAGGTTTTATTGTCAGCTCTTTAAAACCAAATAATCTTTCCTCCCCCGCACCATATTTCAGTGATTTTCTTCCCCCCAATTAATAAGAAATTCCATTAAGAAGTAGTAGAGAAGCAAATGTTGGGTTCAAAGTTCCAGAATGCAATGCAGCACGGGCGATTACTCTAAGACAACGAGGGAGGCTCAGCCTCCTCTAAAAATGACGAACATCGTGTAGGATGAATTGCGCTAGGCTTATGTTATAGCCGACCTTATAACATTGCTATTTCAGATCCAGAATCATAGAAATATGTGCTCAACCCAACTACAGTGCAAAATCATCCCGTTATAACTTTCCCCAGTTCGCCTAATGTGTGCGTGAGTTTTTCCCCCTCGTGACAGCGCGATGCAGCCCAGCCTCAGTGCACTTCAGTGGCATTTGGGAGCTATGCGCTCTTCAATATCAAAATGCAAGATGATTATTGGACAAATACTGCGAAAACACCTGCCCACGGACTCCCAGCCTCAGTGGACTTCAATGGCATTTGGGAGCTATGCGCTTTTCAATATCAAAATGCAAGACGGTTATTGGACAAATACTGCGAAAACGCCCACCCACGGACTCCCAGCCTCACAGTGGGAGGGACATGGCAAAGCTTTCCGCGGGGAGACTGGTGATTGGTGAAAGCGGCCGGATATTTTCTTTGATTGACAGCTCGTTTCAAATATAGACAGGCAGCGGTGAATCTCAGTTCAGTCCCATGCGGATTCGCAAGTGCTGTGGTGTATTGTAAGAGATCAGCTTACATTTCGATTTCATTCATTACATATGGTTTCTACCAGCTTTTTTAGTTTGTATATATTTTCATTGTAAATAGTGTAAATATAGTGTTGTCAAGTTTGCTATCTTAGTTCCAGAAATTTCGTTTGAGTGACTGAACTTGAGGGGGCTAGTCAGCTAGCAAGAAAGCTGCACACGGATGCCAAGCATTGCTGATTTAATTTTGGCGAAGCCATTTGCCAGTCTTCCTTTCGAGGAAAAAATTAAAGAGCAGGGTAGACCAACGCCTCAAATTGACTTGGTGAAAAAGGTAGGGAATAATACTCGTTCCTTTCAGCTCTCCTGGTACGAGAAAGTGAATTGGTTAACAGCAAGTGACCCACATCAACAACAGTAAATAGGCTACTTTAGTAATATGTCATGGATGGACCAAAAATATAGAATCTATTTTAAAATGTTTATGCTGAGTATATTATATTGGAATATATATTTTTCTGGATATGAATTAAACACAGCTACAATTTGGAAAACATTTTTAAACAAAAACACAGCTGAGAACATTTCACACTACAGACCTGGATTAAAAGTGAAGGGTTATCAAAATTGTCAATAAAACATTTCTCAGTCAAAATAAGTAAAATATAGGGAAAGTGTCATTGAATGAAATGTGTGGCACCCAGCTCTATGTTTGGCTCCCCAAGGTCAGTGCTTGTGCCTATTCCAGAACACTCTGCTGTTACTGCTGAGGTTCCTGACAAAGACCTGCTTTCAATAATGATCAGTTTTTAAACAACATGCCACAATTTTAAAATATCAAATGTTAAAATACCCCCCCCCCAACACCACCATCATGTATATTGGACAGTAGGCTAATGGGCCAAAAGAACCTGTTATTTCACAGTTTGTGACCCTGCCAACAATCAGCCAGATCAGAGGCAAGAGTATGGGCAAAATTGATGTGTTTTTTTCTTTTAAAATCTGGAAATATCGTAACCGACCAGCCTCCCCGTTTAAAAGACTACCAGCCGCCACTGCAATGCAGTTATATGACACAGCTGCACTGCATTATGGCAGAGACTTGTCTCTGCTCATTAGCCATCTGCAAGGTGACTAGCACAATAGCATTGATGGTACTGGTGTGAATGTTGAAGCTTTGGCCCTTTAGTTCTTTGAGAACAGAGTACAGATGAGCAGGTGAGCATTGGATCAATTCAAAGACTAAGGCCCTGTCCACACGGCAACGGATTCAGGTGACTCCGATACAATTGCTTATCGTTTAGGCCTGGCGTCCACACGGCACCGGCGTTTTGGGTGCCCAAAACGCAATCTTTTTGAGAACGGGTTCCAGAGTGGAAAGATCTGGCAACGTTGCCGTTGCGAAGTCATCTGGATGAGTAGAACGGATTTGTTTACGATGACGTCACAACCACATGACTGAGTGCTTCACACCGGGTAGAAGTGTAACGAATATCACCAGGAAAAAGCCTTACAGAGCACTAGTGAGAGTGAAACACGAGCTTGGATATTATTATTATTATTATTATTATTATTACAACCCCGATTCCAAAAAAGTTGGGACAAAGGACAAATTGTAAATGAAAACAGAATGCAATGATGTGGAAGTTTCAAAATTCCATATTTTATTCAGAATAGAACATAGATGACATATCAAATGTTTAAACTGAGAAAATGTATCATTTAAAGAGAAAAATTAGGTGATTTTAAATTTCATGACGACAACACATCTCAAAAAAGTTGGGACAAGGCCATGTTTCCCACTGTGAGACATCCCCTTTTCTCTTTACAACAGTCTGTAAACGTCTGGGGACTGAGGAGACAAGTTGCTCAAGTTTAGGGATAGGAATGTTAACCCATTCTTGTCTAATGTAGGATTCTAGTTGCCCAACTGTCTTGGGTATTTTCTGTCGTATCTTCCGTTTTATGATGCGCCAAATGTTTTCTATGGGTGAAAGATCTGGACTGCAGGCTGGCCAGTTCAGTACCCGGACCCTTCTTCTACGCAGCCATGATGCTGTAATTGATGCAGTATGTGGTTTGGCATTGTCATGTTGGAAAATGCAAGGTCTTCCCTGAAAGAGACGTCACCTGGATGGGAGTATATGTTGCTCTAGAACCTGGATATACCTTTCAGCATTGATGGTGTCTTTCCAGATGTGTAAGCTGCCCATGCCACATGCACTAATGCAACCCCATACCATCAGAGATGCAGGCTTCTGAACTGAGCGCTGATAACAACTTGGGTCGTCCTTCTCCTCTTTAGTCTGAATGACACGGCATCCCTGATTTCCATAAAGAACTTCACATTTTGATTCGTCTGACCACAGAACAGTTTTCCACTTTGCCACAGTCCATTTTAAATGAGCCTTGGCCCAGAGAAGACGTCTGCGCTTCTGGATCATGTTTAGATAAGGCTTCTACTTTGAACTATACAGTTTTAGCTGGCAACGGCGGATGGCACGGTGAATTGTGTTTACAGATAATGTTCTCTGGAAATATTCCTGAGCCCATTTTGTGATTTCCAATACAGAAGCATGCCTGTATGTGATGCAGTGCCGTCTAAGGGCCCGAAGATCACGGGCACCCAGTATGGTTTTCCGGCCTTGACCCTTACACACAGAGATTCTTCCAGATTCTCTGAATCTTTTGATGATGATATGCACTGTAGATGATGATATGTTCAAACTCTTTGCAATTTTACACTGTCGAACTCCTTTCTGATATTGCTCCACTATTTGTTGGCACAGAATTAGGGGGATTGGTGATCCTCTTCCCATCTTTACTTCTGAGAGCCGCTGCCACTCCAAGATGCTCTTTTTATACCCAGTCATGTTAATGACCTATTGCCAATTGACCTAATGAGTTGCAATTTGGTCCTCCAGCTGTTCCTTTTTTGTACCTTTAACTTTTCCAGCCTCTTATTGCCCCTGTCCCAACTTTTTTGAGATGTGTTGCTGTCATGAAATTTCAAATGAGCCAATATTTGGCATGAAATTTCAAAATGTCTCACTTTCGACATTTGATATGTTGTCTATGTTCTACTGTGAATACAATATCAGTTTTTGAGATTTGTAAATTATTGCATTCCGTTTTTATTTACAATTTGTACTTTGTCCCAACTTTTTTGGAATTGGGGTTGTATTATGTTCAGTGTTAGTTCACAGTAGTAATGCAAGAAGCAGAATAGTGACAGTAATAGTGAAGCAAAAACATGCAATTGTACAAACACTGCAGCTCTACAGCAAAATATTCATTTATAAAATGGTCTGATTCTTAACACCAGTAGTGCCAATGATCTTCTCATTGCGATGCGAGTTGTCAACAAATCCTATAACTTGGTTCATGAAACGCGCTTACGAAATATTTTCACTGTGAATATTTATTGTGTAATGGTGCAAAGTGAGAGAGAGAGAGACTCTGCCCTTAGGGCAGAGTCAATCCCACCAGCAAAAATAGGGAAAAAAAGGAGCGATCTCACCTCTTCAGATGCTGGTTTAAGTCCGACAATACATTCCTCAAAAAGGGTGTAGAGGAGCAAATTAATCCATCAACGTGTATCATTCAATTTATTCCGGACCATTAAAGACGCCGCCTTCCGCGTAGAATCATACGTCATCCTCGCCGCCATATTGGATAGGTCAAAGCGGAGAATAAAGATTCATGTGCTGCCTTTAACTGTACCAACAGGTTTACCATCCAAACGAGATCACATGGGATTACCTTTCACAGGTGAGAAACGACAAATTAATCCATCAACGTGTATCATTCAATTTATTCCGGACCATTAAAGACGCCGCCTTCCGCGTAGAATCATACGTCATCCTCGCCGCCATATTGGATAGGTCAAAGCGGAGAATAAAGATTAGCTGCGTTTAACTGTACCAACAGGTTTGCCGTCCAAACGAGATCACATGGGATTACCTTTCACAGGTGAGACTGGAAAAATACTTTTCATTGTATTTGGTCATTATAATGTAATTTTACGAACAGATTTTCCTGACTTTGTGGCTAATATGAAGTCTCGCGCATAATAGTTTATGCGCATGCGTCCTTACTTCTTCTATTGTTCTGGTGTCTCCAAAGGGACCGTCTTACAGCGCCCCTAGAGGTGTGGCATGTGTATTGCATCGTTTTCAGCAAGCGTTGCGTTGCCATATGGACCTGATATTTTACTGATTGTTGCCCATTTGGACGCGATATATTTTTAAATAACATCTCGTTGCCGTTGTCGTGTGGATGTAGCCTAAAGTGACACTACACTGGTCTCATTAAGTACAGAGGTTAGCAGCACCAGCACCACTATCAGTATTTGAAAGGCCTTGTGGGTAACGTCAAAAACTGCTGAAAGTGAAAGACCATATTGACGAAAGAAGTAACTAAAATGAGTTAACTAAAAAAAAAGTAAAAGTTACAAATTTCAGAATTTCATTATAAAATAATGGATTCCAATGAAGATCAAATGTTAATTATAAAGATCATGTTTTTCATGGTGGAGTCTTCATTTAATAAGGAGTTTTACGTTGTTAGTTGGGATCCTTAGTAAGGTTTGGTCTGTGGATTGGAGTTTGCATTTTGCTGCATTTTCATTTTTAAAGTAAGGGAATCAAATCTCACTCTATCCAATGTATGTTAATGTATTGCAAAGTAATTACATGTTTGCATTCACATACTGAAATTTAATGACTGCTGATTATTAATAGTGCAGCAATAAGTAGTTGAAATATGTAAGATCTCACATTTTCAGATCATTAAATATATCTGCTGAGTATCAAAGGAGTTGCACTGCAATTATTTAATAGGTACGAAGCATTTATAAAAGTTTAGAACGTGTTGCTTGTGGTTTTTATGCACAGTATTTTCATACTAGCTTCCAATCATGTGCTCAAAAGGGATTGAGCTTTTCTGTGGATTTCTTGAACTTTAGTTTTGGTCCAAACTTTCAGTGGTGGAAAGTACATTTCGTTCTCCAAACATATGTATGTGCCCCCCTGTCGTGTTGTGTTTGCACAAAAATGTGACCTAGTAGTGCACTAGGAACTGAACAACTCAGAGAAAAGAGTTTCACAATAAGAACTAAACGTAGGCGATAGAAATGTGGCAATGTCCAGGTCATCATACCCCTTATTGATTACTTTAAAAAAAATAATAAATCAATGAATCTCAAGTTGTGGTAACTGCAAGGCAGTAAAACACAAAAATGCTTGTGAAAACGGTTATCAGTTTTATTCAGTTTAATCCATGCTTACTCTTTTTATAGAAAGGATTATTCAACATATTAGATTTATATGGAGTATATTTAGTAACACACTGACCTCTGGAGTGCGCCTGTTGTTAGAGTTGTCTCAGGAATCTCACTTTCACCTTGCTACAATGGTGATGTTAACCTTTTAATACAAATGTTCTCATTAGAGCCATAGATAATGCAGTGTTTATTTATTTTCCTGCTGCTGCCAAGAGCAACAGGCAAGGCTAAAAATATCTGAGTGTTTCCATGTAGAAAAAATGACAATGTAGGTATGTAAGGTGCTGTTTATATCAGTACGTTATGTGGTTTTAATTTGGTTAAGTTTTTTTTTTGTCAAATATTTGGTTGATTTAATCTCCAATCACCTTGTGGAACACAAGTTTCACCCATAACACATCCATCAAACTCAATGCATTACATAATCAATCAAGGTGAGCCAGAAATAGTATCGGGACTGTAGGTGATGAGTAATTAAAATTTAACCAGACTATCACCCATTTCACCTATAAGTTCTGCACAACATTGTCAGACTATCCATCCATCCATTATCCATAACTGCTTATCCTGTACAGGGTCACAGGCAAGCTGGAGCCTATCCCAGCTGACTATGGGCGAGAGGCAAGATATACCCTGGACAAATCGCCAGGTTATCACAGGGCTGACACAGAGACAAACAACCATTCACACTGACAGTCAATTTAGAGCCACCAATTAGCCTAACCTGCAGGTCTTTGGACTATGGAGGAGACCAGAGCACCCGGAGGAAATCCATGCAGACACGGGGAGAACATGCAAACTTCAGACAGAAAGGCCCTTGTCAGCCACTGGGCTCGAACCCAGAACTACCTTGTTGTGAGGCAACAGTGCTAACCGCTACACCACCATGCTGCCCAATGTCAAACTAGATTTATATAATCAATTTGTCAGTCTTATGACTTTTTTTTTTCATTTTAGCAGTGTGCTGTCTCTGTTTTTTGTATGTATTTGTTTTCTTTATCTTTATTACTGACTGCTTTATGAGAAGGCATTGTACTAATCAGTTAGATACCCTTTTGAAAAACATGGTTGGTACAGAAGGCAACTGGAATTGCTTGAAATTCTTGAAGACATTTCACCTCTCATCCAAAAAGCTTCTTCAGTTCTGTCTGACGAGTGGGGAGTTTCAGGTATTTATCCTCTCGTGGATCAAAAGCAACCGTAAGGAGAGTCGTTGAGGTCACCTAGGTCATTGAGTCATCCTGTAGGTGTAGGTCACTGGGGGCCGGGTGTGAACGGTGTTAGCAGCCTAGAGAAACATTAGGGTGATCTGTGGGTCATTGGCTCTCTCTGCGATCATGTGAGTCATTGAAGTCAGCTGAGTTTTGGTGTGGATGTGTGTTCAGTTTTCTGGGAAGTGTGCCAAGGCCATTATAGGTGGCAGATAAGTGGTGTCTCAGACCACCTCCTATGTTCAGTGATGGTTGTTCTGGGTTGACAAAGATGGCTTCTTTTACTTCTCTTTCAAACAACTGGTCTTCTCTGGCTAAATTGCGTCCATTGCAGTCCTGAAATGAGTGCCCTTTGTTATTAAGATGAAGATAGACTGCAGAGTCCTTGCCTGAGGAACTGGAGCTCCTGTGTCAGAGAAGACCAGTGGTTTGAAAGAGGAGTATAAAAGAAGCCATCTTCATCAACCTGGAACAACCATCACTGAACAGAGGAGGTGGTCTGAGGCCCTGTCCACACGGCAACGGATTCAGGTGACTCCGATACAATTGCTTATCGTTTAGGCCTGGCATCCACACGGCACTGGCGTTTTGGGTGCCCAAAACGCAATCTTTTTGAGAACGGGTTCCAGAATGGAAAGATCTGGCAACGTTGCCGTTGCGAAGTCATCTGGATGAGTAGAACGGATTTGTTTACGATGACGTCACAACCACATGACTGTGAGTGCTTCACGCCGGGTAGAAGTGTAACGAACTCGATGCAAGTTGTCAACAAATCCTATAACTTGGTTCATGAAACGTGCTTACAAAATATTTTCACTGTGTATATTTGTGTAATGGTGCAAAGTGAGAGAGAGAGAGAGAGAGAGAGACTCTGCCCTTAGGGCAGAGTCAATCCCACCAGCAAAAATAGGGAAAAAAAAAGGAGCGATCTCACCTCTTCATATGTTGGTTTAAGTCCTACAATACATTCCTCAAAAAGGGCGTAGAAGAGCAAATTAATCCATCAACGTGTAGCATTCAATTTATTCCGGACCATTAAAGACGCCGCCTTCCGCGTAGAATCATACGTCATCCTCGCCGCCATATTGGATAGGTCAAAGCGGAGAATAAAGATTCATGTGCTGCGTTTAACTGTACCAACAGGTTTACCATCCAAATGAGATCACATGGGATTACCTTTCACAGGTGAGAAACAACAAATTAATCCATCAACGTGTAGCATTCAATTTATTCCGGACCATTAAAGACGCCGCCTTCCGCGTAGAATCATACGTCATCCTCGCCGCCATATTGGATAGGTCAAAGCGGAGAATAAAGATTAGCTGTGTTTAACTGTACCAACAGGTTTGCCGTCCAAACGAGATCACATGGGATTACCTTTCACAGGTGAGACTGGAAAAATACTTTTCATTGTATTTGGTCATTATAATGTAATTTTACGAACAGATTTTCCTGACTTTGTGGCTAATATGAAGTCTCGCGCATAATAGTTTATGCGCATGCGTCCTTACTACTTCTATTGTTCTGGTGTCTCCGAAGGGACCGTCTTACAGCGCCCCTAGAGGTGTGGCATGTGTATTGCATCGTTTTCAGCAAGCGTTGCGTTGCCATATGGACCTGATATTTTACTGATCATTGCCCATTTGGACGCGATATATTTTTAAATAACATCTCATTGCCGTTGTCGTGTGGATGTAGCCTGAGACACCACTTATCAGCCACCTACAATGCAGTCCTTGGCACACTTCCCAGAACACTGAACACACATCCACACCAAAACTCTGCTGACTTCAATGACTCACGTGATGACAGAAAGAGCCAACAACTCACAGATCATCCTAATGACTCTCTAGGCTACTAACACCATTCACACCCAGCCCCCAGGGACCTACACCTACAGGATGACTCAATGACTCTCCTTAGGGTTGCTTTTGATCCACGAGAGGATAAATACCTGAAACACTCGTCAGCCAGAACTGAAGAATCCTTTTCGGATGAGAGGTGAAACATCTTCAAGAATTTCAAGCAAGACCAGTTGCCTTCTTTATCAACAATGGTTTACTATGACCTGGATGACTGAGAACCTTCAGAGACACTTTTTTTTTTCCCAAAAAATCACAGTTTAAAGAAAAACCATTGCAACCCTTATATAACAGCTGTAATAAAACATCATCTGATGCTGTGCTAGGGTACATTTTCAGTAATGTTCCGAAGGTTATTGAGTGTTTCAGGTCTTTCAAGCATCAGACACTCACTCTTTGGTGACCCAGCTGAGGTTGATCAACCCTAACTTGTACCCTAGCAGCATTCTTCTATGGATCTGCTCTCTTAATCCAGAACCACCTAAAGGCTTTCTCTGCTGCCTCTGTGTTATTGTAAATGGCTCTCCTCCTTTTCTTGCCTGTGATGCCAAGTGGAATATAAGCTCTGCAAAGAGACTGCACTGAAAAGCACTACACTCCACCTCCACAGGTAAGCACCTTGACTTCCAGCCTTGTCTGTGGCGGTCACTGATGAGGTCCTCATATTTTTTCCTTTCTTCCTCTCATAGGCCTTATCCATGTGTTCCTCCCATATCACAATAATCTCCAGCATGATGATGACTCTCTTATGGCCTCTGACAACAAAATGATGTCAGGTCTCAGGGTGGTCTTGGCTACATGTTAGGGGAACTTGAGCTGTCTGCCTAAATCCACTGCCAGTTGTCAGTTCTGTGCGGTATTGAGCATCTCTGACAGGGGCTATTTCTCAGAGACAACAAGGGAAGCCGAGCTTCCCCTAAAATTCTCTCCCCAAACTGCGGCATCTATGACGTTGAATTCTCATTAAAACAATAACTTGCATAACATAATATATGCCCAAGATTGTATTTACGTTCATAACTATCCTGTAACTTATTTGAGTGATGTCTGACAAACTTGCAGTTCGCTATGAGAATCACCTTTGCTGCCAGGCTGTAACCAGCGTTGCCAGATACTGCTGACGTTTTCCAGCCAAAATATGTTCAAAACCCGCCAAAATGCACTTAAAACCGCCCAATCTGGCAACACTGGCTGTAACAAAGGGGCTCTATGCGCTGGCAGCCGGGTATCCGTTGCAGTCTATGAGAGGGCTCTGAACAGCCAATTTCGGCTAGTTGTTATTGGTTAAAATCGACAAAATCGTCACTTCCAGGGAAGCCGGGCTTCTCTGGGACTAAACGAGACAGTGGGAGGGACAAGAAGCCGGGCTGATGAAGGATTATTGGAGGTGGTGTTTGAAAGACATGAGGAGGGCGGGCTCTGTACTTCGGCGTCGGCGAGGAACACGGAAGCATGATCAGTCCCTAGCGGATGTCGAGAAAGTGTAGTCGTGTGCCAAAGTGCTGTCCGAATTTCTTTTCATATAAACGTTTCTTCTCATTGATGTCTCTGTACATTACTCTGTAAATAAATGTAAATATTACTCGTTGTGCTCTGTTAACTTTCATCCATTCTATCAGTTTGATCATTTGTGAATTCACTCATTTATTTCATTTGTAGTTCAATCTGGTTGTAGGCTAGCTTGAGCCTTATTGGGATCTGCAGTGCTAGCTGCTAACATAAATTGGTGAAGTCTCTGGAAAGCACAACCAGCTAGTATGACAGGGTCACAGACCATTTTCTGGAAAAGGAGCGGAGGGCAGAATTTGTGTATAAATAGTGTGCATCATATAGTGTTCATGAATCTGAAGTGTGTATATTGTTCAGTAATGTTAAAGGGATAGTTCGGGATTTTTGACATGAATCTATATGGTATCCCCGTCAGCAGTGTCGTGCATCCTCACTGACTTACCCCCGACAGTGTTCTGTGAGCCTAGATATTGTACAGTGTTGGTCAGTGCACAAGTAGTTCCGGCAGGTTTCCTGGGGTCTGCAAAGTAACACGTTTTTCTTCTCAAAACAGCTCGTGTTCAAATGAGTGATTTATTAGCATAACAAAACCCTTGTAGTCCAAAAAGTCACACCTTGTAATTGCTTGGGGCTACTTTCTCTCAATAGCCATCAGTGCGCGCTGTCACTGTTAACAGTTGTGTGCGAGCTAGCCAACAACTTTCATTAGTTGTTCGACAGTGTTTAGCAGCAGCAAATTGCTTTCCTCCTCAGTATACAAGTGCACTTCCATGGCAGGGAAAAAGAAACTACCACTGCTGCCTATGTAGTGCCCTATTTATACAAATAGGAGTCATTCAGGATTCAGCCATGTTTTTGCTCCGTGTCATGGCTGAATCCTGAATGACTCCTATTTGTATAAATAGGGCACTACATAGGCAGCAGTGGTAGTTTCTTTTTCCCTGCCATGGAAGCGCACTTGTATACTGAGGAGGAAAGCAATTTGCTGCTGCTAAACACTGTCGAACAACTAATGAAAGTTGTTGGCTAGCTCGCACACAACTGTTAACAGTGACAGCGCGCACTGATCGTTATTGAGAGAAAGTAGCCCCAAGCAATTACAAGGTGTGACTTTTTGGACTACAAGGGTTTTGTTATGCTAATAAATCACTCATTCGAACACGAGCTGTTTTGAGAAGAAAAACGTGTTACTTTGCAGACCCCAGGAAACCTGCCGGAACTATTTGTGCACTGACCAACACTGTACAATATCTAGGCTCACAGAACACTGTCGGGGGTAAGTCAGTGTGGATGCACGACACTGCTGATGGGGATACCATATAGATTCATGTCAAAAATCCCGAACTATCCCTTTAAGAGAATGGTGGGCTCTGTGTTATAGGTTATACCTGGGTATAATATTCAAGGTTCTGTGTGTTGCATAGCCTACCTGGTTATGAATTTCCAGACTGTGTTGCAGAAGATGTTCAAGGATGTGTTGCACAGCTGGGTGTTGTGTTAAAGACTCTGTGTTGCATATCAGGGTATGATGTTCAAGGCTCTTCGTTGAATAGCCAGTGATTTTTGGATGTTTGATATTTTTTATTAAGGATATAAGGCACTAGCCTGGCAAGCCAGACTATAGAGATCTTGCATGTGACGTCACAGCCGATCCAGATTGTGACAGACGCCATCTTGTAGGTCAAACGCCATATTCTGCCTTCTACTTCTGGTTCTACTTCTGCTTTTACTTCTACCTTTCCTTCTGGAAAACCCTACTATATACAATTCTACTACAATGGCTGTGGCTACAAGCTCTCCCTACCTGTGCACGGTTTTTATGTTTTTTGTGTGTATTTTTGCGTGTTGTTCGTCTGTACCGGACTTCAATATCCACTACAACCGTATGGACTTACTGGACATTGGTTTCCAGCAGAAAATGACGGTTTGTAGCGATTTCCATCGCATGCACAACATTCCGGACGAGAAAAAAAAAAACAAACATTCCGGACGAGACCAGATTGTGAGACCAGCGAGGTCTCCGTGGATTGTTATCGGAAGCAAAGTGAAGGAGGCGGCACCGGGAGCCGAAGCAAAAGCGAGGCTACAGGCAGAGCTGGCCTGTTGACTAAGCTCAGAAAACAGCTACTCAAACCTCCACTGCCAAGCCTCTACCTCTCCAACGCCAGATCCATGTAAACAAGACGGACGATTTGGAATTACCTTATTCTATTCTATAATCGGCTGGTCAGTGCTATACTCAATACTTAAGTGACTTACCCATCCAGTGAGGATCATTTTCTTGTTTACAAGATGCCACATCTGAGTCGCTGACAAATCCTGAATTTCTGTAGAGATAACTGTCCAGAGATTTATAAGCACGCAGTGCTTCACCACTGAACAGCGAGGGAAAGTTGATGAGGTAATCATACACGTCCGGGTATTCCGCTGGCAGTTCAAAATCCGGTCGTGAAAACTCCGTCCGGTAAGCCATAAGGGTCACAAATCTGTAGATCGTTTATTTTAGACATATATCTAGTTATCTGTTCATTAGAAAAATGAGCCGTGTAGTCCGTCGGTTGAAATTGATCCATTCTGTACACGAGTGCAGCAGTATTCAGCGGTGTTTTTGACCGACACGATGGCGGTTGTGTACTTTCCGGTCACGTGACTGCAAGATCTCTATAATATGAAATGTACAAGCAAAAATACTTTCTGCCACTAGGTAGGGTTGTCTAGTTCACTATGCTAATGGGGCACACCTTTCTATGCTTTGATATCCGGCCTACAGGTTTTACGATGAATGCATAAAATGGGCTTCCCCTGTTTTAAAAACCAGCAGCCGCCACTGATCTCTGATGTTGTCTTGGGTGTTTTCCTCAGCTTCTGTCCAGCTTTAATGAAGGTGATGGTTTGCTTGGTGGGTTGTGTCCTCCAGCAGCTGGTGATGGCACTACTGTCAAGTCGAGACAAGTTTATTTGTATAGCTATCCCCAATGAGCAAGCCTGTGGCAACGGTGGCAAGGAAAAACTCCCTCAGATGACATGAGGAAGAAACCTCGAGGGGAACCCATCCTCATTTGGGCAACAACAGACAACATGACTATAACATTAACAGTTTTAACATGGTCAGTTTCGTTGATGTTATAAACTCTTCATTGATGGAAACTTGAGTGCAAAACTGTTCATGACAACTGCAGTCCTATAGTTAGCAAGTCTACTGTAGTCCTCAGCCATAAAAGCATTACTGTAAGAGTCCAGCGCGTCCTCCAGGTGTGACTTTCAACTGTCCACATGGGGCCATCCTCCACAGGAGTGATGCGATGAGACTCCAACCAGACACAGGGCACCAGGATGGATCAGGCAGGTCCGAGGAGCAGAAGAGGTCAGCATCTCGATCCCAGGACTGACATGTAACTCAGAAGGACAGATTGGGGGAGGAGGGGGGGGAGAGAGAAAATGCAGGTTGTTAGGTATGCCCAATGTCACCTGAATAAGTAGGAACAGTATACATATTGCACTGAGTACAAGTAGGGATTCCGGCAAAACTAACTATGACAGCATAACTAAAAGGGGAGAGCCAGAAGGTAACACAGGCATGAGGGAGCCCTGGGACATAAAGCAGCCAGCCACTACACCATCAACAAACTCAAGTGAGGAAGCGAGTGAGGGACTGACAGCATCTATACATCCCGATTTACCAAAACACTCTATGTCTGAGGACCCTCCAGATCTACTCCTTTACCTCATAAACACCATTAACAAAAGGCTTGACTAAACAGATGTTTTCAGCCTAGACTTAAACGCTGAGACTGTGTCTGATTCCCGAACATTACTTGGAAGGCTGTTCCATAACTGTGGGGCTTTGTAAGAAAAGGCTCTGCCCCCTGATGTAGCCTTCACTATACGAGGTACCAGCAGATAGCCTGCACCTTTTGATCTAAGTAGGCATGGCGGGTCATAGAGGACCAGAATTCACTCAGGTACTGTGGTGCGAGACCATTCAGTGCTTTAAAGGTCAATAGTAGTATTTTATAATCAATATGAAATTTGATTGGGAGCCAGTGCAGTGTGGATAAAACAGGGGAGATGTGGTCATATTTTCTAATTCTAGTAAGGACTCTTGCTGCTGCATTTTGAACTAACTGGAGCTTGTTTATGCACTTATTGGAACATCCAGACAGTAAGGCTTTCATTATCTCCAGGTTAGAATAATCCAACCTGGAGATAATGAAAGCATGAACTAGTTTTTCTGTGTCATGTAGTGACATTAAATTTCTTATCTTAGCAATATTTCTGAGATGAAAGAAAGCTATCCGGGTGATGTTATCAATGTGAGTTTTGAATGAAAGACTGGGGTCAATAATCACTCCGAGGTCTTTTACTGCTGCACGTGAAGAAACAGAAAGGCCATCCAGAGTTACTGTGTAATCAGAAAACTTACTTCTAGCTGCATGTGGTCCTAGTACAAGTAGTTCAGTCTTGTCAGAGTTAAGCAGAAGGAAGTTAATAAGCATCCAATGTCTACTGTCCTTTACACATTCCTCAATTCTATTAAGTTGGTGTCTCTCATCAGGTTTTGCAGAAACATACAACTGTGTGTCATCAGCATAACAGTGGAAACTAATGCAATGTTTATGAATAATATCACCCAGAGGTAACATATATAAAGAAAAAAGCAGTGGACCCAAGACAGAACCTTGTGGAACACCAAACTTTACCTCAGTATGTCTAGAAAAATCACCATTTACATCAACATACTGATAGTGATCAGTTAAATAAGACCTGAGCCAGGAGAGGGCTGTTGCTTTAAAGGGATAGTTCGGGATTTTTGACATGAATCTATATGGTATCCCCGTCAGCAGTGTCGTGCATCCACACTGACTTACCCCCGACAGTGTTCTGTGAGCCTAGATATTGTACAGTGTTGGTCAGTGCACAAGTAGTTCCGGCAGGTTTCCTGGGGTCTGCAAAGTAACACGTTTTTCTTCTCAAAACAGCTCGTGTTCGAATGAGTGATTTATTAGCATAACAAAACCCTTGTAGTCCAAAAAGTCACACCTTGTAATTGCTTGGAGCTACTTTCTCTCAATAGCCATCAGTGCGCGCTGTCACTGTTAACAGTTGTGTGCGAGCTAGCCAACAACTTTCATTAGTTGTTCGACAGTGTTTAGCAGCAGCAAATTGCTTTCCTCCTCAGTATACAAGTGCGCTTCCATGGCAGGGAAAAAGAAACTACCACTGCTGCCTATGTAGTGCCCTATTTATACAAATAGGAGTCATTCAGGATTCAGCCATGTTTTTGCTCCGTGTCATGGCTGAATCCTGAATGACTCCTATTTGTATAAATAGGGCACTACATAGGCAGCAGTGTTAGTTTCTTTTTCCCTGCCATGGAAGCGCACTTGTATACTGAGGAGGAAAGCAATTTGCTGCTGCTAAACACTGTCGAACAACTAATGAAAGTTGTTGGCTAGCTCGCACACAACTGTTAACAGTGACAGCGCGCACTGATCGTTATTGAGAGAAAGTAGCCCCAAGCAATTACAAGGTGTGACTTTTTGGACTACAAGGGTTTTGTTATGCTAATAAATCACTCATTCGAACACGAGCTGTTTTGAGAAGAAAAACGTGTTACTTTGCAGACCCCAGGAAACCTGCCGGAACTACTTGTGCACTGACCAACACTGTACAATATCTAGGCTCACAGAACACTGTCAGGGGTAAGTCAGTGTGGATGCACGACACTGCTGACGGGGATACCATATAGATTCATGTCAAAAATCCCAAACTATCCCTTTAACTCCCACAACATTTTCTAGTCTATCCAGAAGAATGGAATGATCAATGGTATCAAATGCTGCACTAAGGTCAAGCAACACAAGCAACGAGACACAGCCCTGATCAGACGCCAACAGTAGGTCGTTTACTACTTTAACCAGAGCTGTCTCTGTGCTATGATTAGGTCTAAACCCTGACTGATACATTTCATGGATGTTATTCCTATGTAAATATAAGCATAACTGCTGTGCCGCAGCTTTTTCAAGGATCTTGGAGATAAAGGGGAGGTTTGATATTGGCCGATAATTGGACAGCTGACAGGGATCAAGGTCAGGTTTTTTAATCAGGGGTTTGATAACTGCTAGTTTAAAGGATTTGGGTACATAGCCAATTGTAAGAGAAGAATTTATTATTTTTAGAAGCGGTTCAGTTACTTCAGGTATTATCTGTTTGAATAGACATGTAGGTAAGGGATCTAGTACACAAGTTGAGGCTTTTGATGCCAAGATTAATGAAAGTAATTCAGTTTCTCTAAGGGGAGTAAAACATTCTAATTGCTGATCTGATACAGTTATATTGTTAACTACAGGGTCACTTACGTTGTCTGACCTTAAATTAGTAGTTTGAATTTTTTTGTTGGATATTCTCAATTTTGTCATTAAAAAAATTCATGAAGTCGTTGCTACTACATACTGCAGGTGTGCATGTGTCTATCGTGAACTTATTCATGGTTAATTTTGCTACAGTATTAAATAGGAATCTAGGATTATTTTTGTTATCTTCTATTCAGGAGGAGATATGTTGATCTAGCAGCACTAAGAGCTTTTCTATACTTCAGGAAGCTCTCCTTCCATGCTAATTTGAACACTACCAAATTTGTTTGACACCATTTACATTCCAACTTTCGAGTGGTCTGTTTTAAAGTGCAAGTGTCATCATTATACCAGGGTGCTAATTTTTTTTGTTGTTGTTACTACTGATGTTCTCCGTGATGGCCTTGAGCCACCTGGCCATGCCGCCACCGATATTGGCCTTCCCCCAGAGCCTTCAGACAGCAGCTTAGAATGTGCTTGAGAGTCCCCTTTCTCTGGGAAAGGGAGCATGCTAGTGTGTCAGCTAGGCCTCAGCAGTGCAGGTTGCACAGGCTGAGAAGGACATTGTAGATTGCCTGGACTTGATACAGTGTGGCTCTGCTTGCCACAGGTCTGCCTACATGATCTTTCTCTTCACAGTCTGCTCCCATCAAGTCCAGGCCCCCCGCCATGCCATTCCCACTGCTCTGCTGGACCTCTCCTCCTCAGTAGCTGCCCTCACCTCATTCTGTACTAGTTGCCTCTGCTCCCTTCCCAAAGTTTTGTCATACGGGGAAGAGGGTGCAAAGGTTCCTAGCCCAGCTCTTCTTCTGGCCACCACTCCTACCAGGGCTCCATGGCATAGCTGCTTCCTGCCAGTCTTGACTGTTACCCTTGTCCCAGAGACTTTAGGGTCACTTGACTCTCAGAACTGCAGCACCTCCCTTGTACACAAGACCTTGAACTCCTCCTCAATGAATTTCAGGAGGAGCTTCAGTTTGCAGGTCTTTCCATAGAGGGCGATGCTGCTCAAGCTCCTTGGTAGCCCTAGCTATGACCTCAGGTTGTGACCGATTCTCCTTTCAAGATCTGAATTGGTGGAGATCGGGAACTCGTAGAGAAGCAAGGGCCACAGGATCCTTGGCAAAATCCTATGCTGATGGATACATGCCTTGAATTTTCCTGGAAGGCCAGTCTTGTTAACATCTCTCAGCCATCTCTCCAGCTCCTCACATGTGCTCTTTATGGTTATTGAATCCCTGAGGCTGCTGTCAAAGATCTTCCCAAGACTTTTGACAGGTTTCTCAGAGAGGGTAGGGATGGGTGTTTGAGACAGAAAAATGAAATCTGTCCACTACTTTGCCTTTCTTGAAAACCAAGGATCTTGATTTTGTTGGCATAATGAAATTCCGGGGCAGCACGGTGGTGTAGTGGTTAGCGCTGTCACCTCACAGC
>NC_083569.1:74629648-74749648 GCF_027579695.1 Neoarius graeffei | reverse complement strand
ATCTCTAGATCTACTGAAGCTACGAGGATATAAATCACCAGGATTCTAATTTACTGGGTGAGAAGTATTATATATTTTTTTGAAAGGTTTATTCACGCTACAAGTCCATGAAAGTTGGAATTGTTCGTGAAGGGGTTAGTTAGATTTTGGTAGCGTGACGCGCACAACAAGCAAAAGAAAAAACAAATTTTCTTCCGAATTTCCTTGCTTTATCAAAATTATTTTTTGATACTTTAAAAGAATGTGTGTTTATAATATTTAAGCGATTTTTTTATTATAGAGAATATTTGATCAAAACTTTCAAAACAGCATTCAAAGTGATTTTTCATGGGTGTAAATGTTACGCGTGACGTCCATAATTACGTTAAATTTTAAGAACTAAAATTCTGTTAAAAATTCGAGATTTGTGCTATCATTCTGGGGTTTTGCTGAATAATACTTTAGGGAGTTCTCTTACAATGCTGAAAATTCAATGAGTTTTGGTGAAATTCTAGAAAAGTTATTTACATTTTAACGCGCTTGATAGCGATTGTGCTCACACAGCGTGCTACTCATATATGCTTTTATGATTTCTAATTTTTCAAAAAAACTCAAACTTTATCTGTAACAATAAACAAAAACTATCTAATGCCCCATTATGGTGTGTATGTTGTTCTAACCCATTCCCTGATATGCAGTTTTAAGAGTTACACTCACCCAAATCCAAAGCTTCTGGAGGAAATAAAGTTAAATATTGGTTAATCCAGTAAAACCTGCAGGATAAATGAATTTAAAGAAATGAAACAGAAAGAAAACAAGTTGGACATGATAAAGGTAACAATCACACTGTGAATGAAAACAAACCATAAGTTTGTTCAGCACTGTCGTAACATTCCCCCCGAAATATGTTACGACATTAGTGATGGTTAATGTGAACCACACAAAAGAAAAATACAACAAAAAGTCCAAATTAAATCAAGATTCACCACAGATATTTATTTTATTGAGTTGTTTGATCACTATTTCTCCGATTTTGATGAATTCAGAGTCTAATAATCTATAATTAGATATTACAACGTGTTTTTTTTTTTTTTCTCACACACACACCTGCTGTACTCAGCTTCCCCGGAATTTCATAAACAATAACACGGCCGGATCACAAAGGGGATTTAACTAGTTTTTTAAGGGTGTCACGGCGGTATAGTGGTTAGCACTGTCACCTCACAGTAAGAAGGTTCTGGGTTTGAACCCCACTGCCGACGGGGGCCTTTCTGTGTGGAGTTTTCATGTTCTGCCCATGTCTTCATGGGTTTCCTCCATGTGCTCCGGTTTCCCCCAGAGAATGAAGATTAGGTAAAAATACCCAGCCACTGGGGTTGCACAAGCCAGTGCATACTTAATGCAGGTCCCAAGCCCAGATAGATTGGGGAGGGTTGCGTCAGGAAGGACATCTGGTGTAAAAAAAATCTATGCCAAAGCTAAGGGCTTGAAAATCAATTGGGGCTTTGTCCTATATTCTTCCACCGACTAGTGGCCTAGTGGTAGCGTGTCTGCCTCTCGATCGTGAGTTCTATTCACGGTCGGGTCATACCAAAGACCATCATAAAAATGGTACCTACTACCATCTGGCAAGGCACGCTGCAATACAGATGTGCATGGGAAGTTAAACTCTCGTGGTTACCAGAGGACTAGCCCCCCACTGTAACCCTAGCTATGTAATAGGCGAGAGGCCGAGGGCTATGGAAACGGAGATCGGCGCCGCCCGATGCGCCACCATACAGGTTGGGCCTGGTTAGTACTTGAGTGGGAGACTGCCTAGGAATACCAGGTACTGTAAGGCGTGGGAAGGACTTTAACTTTTTTTTTTAACCTATATTCTTCCTCTGTCACAAACTATGAAGTATGTGATAAATTAACGTTGGAACTTTATTAATATAAAAAGGGTGAATGAATAATATAAAATAATTTGGTGATTTCCAACAGCTATTCAACTTGTCCTGTTGGACAGGCAGATGCAGATTTGACTTGTCAGGACCAAACATTTGGTTGTCCTGGACAGTTGGACTACCGTTAATGTCGAGCCCTGCAGTCAGAGGAAAAGCTGTAACTTTGTGAACATAGGAAAGTCTTCATGATGGAGGGTTTTGCAGTTTCTTGGTAATTTGACAAGCTGGATTTTATTTTGTTTTGTTTAGAAATATGTAAAGTATAAAGTGATAATAGGAGCTAACTTATACTGTGGATGTTCCACAGCAGTAAGCATAACTATAAAAGGATAAAAAAAACAATGTTTCTTTTTAATTTAATAAAAAATAATCATTGCCATTTTGCTGTGGTTTAAGATGAATTTAAATGTAAGGCATGGCAATATTTGAAAGTAATCAAAGTCATTGTTGATTATCTTCCTGTAACAGCAAACTGTGCTGCATTTTATTCCTTACGTATCATCGACATGACGTTCAACTCACTAGCTGCTTGTCCTGACCTGATCTGGGATTAAAGAGTCACTCTACACTCTCTGTAAAGTGTCCCAGTGACCTGGAGAAACGTTGTACGTTTGTAAGATGTATAAATACCAACACGTGCACACACAGACATCCACTAAGTGAACTTAACTGTAATTGTCAGTCTTGGTTAGCCTGTTTGCAGTGAGCTAAGTGCAGCTGACTGTGCTGTTATTTCATTAGCGTAGCTTTTTCCCCTCCTCTGCACTCATCTCATCTTCACCTCGCTTCCTTTTTCTTGTTTTTATGAGCAGCGACATTCTGCAGGATCCTCTGTCCTCCCATTTTCTCTACATCCTCCTATCACTGCTTATCATCATCTCAGTTACTCATTTCTCCTCCCTCTCTCTCTCTCTCTCTCCCTCTCTCTCTCTCTCTCTCATCTCAGCCCAAGTCCTTGTCCTCCCTCTTGTCACGTTCCTTTTTCCCCCTCTCTCCATTTCTGCTTTTTTTTATTTTCCTTGTAAAAACATTACAAACAAGCTGTCACAACTTGCTCCGTCTCTTCTCTTTTACCGTTCTCTCTCTCTTTCCCTTCTGTGTCTTTTCAGGTTGTATTTTACGCTCCAAGAGCAGTTGTTGTTCCACAAATAACCAGCGCCGGGAGTCAGCTTGTTGCCCTCTTTTTCTCTCTCTCTCTATTTCTCTCTCGACCTCTCTTTCTCCCTTTCCATGTCTTTTCTATGTCTTTCTCTCCATTGCCATCTCCGTATTTGTGTTTCCTCTGGGCCCCTCACGTGTCTGTTCTTCCTATCACTCGTGTCCGAAACAGCTTGTCAAAGAAAATCAATGTCTCCCCCCCCGCCTTCTCTCTCAATTTCTGTCTCCCGCTTTCTTTTTTTTCATTATTTTCCCCACTTATATTTAATTTTCTCTCTCAACAAGTCTGTTTTAAATTCCTGTAACCCTGCATGTGATGGAGCCATCAGTCAGCTTTATAATGAAAGTGCTTATGCAAGAGTGAGCCCAAAGCACACTACGATGTATAAACACTGATTATTCATAATGTCTTAGAATAAGCTCTTTTATCCCTGAAAATGTGAGTCAGAGCAACATGTTGCCAAAAGTAGCACATTATTACCTACGAGGATGAATTCGTGTCTCATAGCCTTGGCTTTCGGGATTCTACACAGTCACCACCGCAGTGACCAATGCGTGTTTGTTTATTTTTTTTTGTATATGAAGATGTGGAGTCCTACGATCCTGCACACAGAACAGTTAAACAACAACAACCTTCCGAGTTGTTTAAATGCAGTTCAGCTCATCTGGCTATGCAGCCTTTCATCCTTTTTTTTTTTTAATTTGGCCCAAATGTTTTGAATGTACTTCCGTTCACATTTGTGAATTGAAGTAGTAATACTTGTTGTTGTTTTTGTTGTTTTTTTGGACAAAGCAGGAGTGGTAGCGTAGCGTCATAGGCGTCTTGCGGTTTTAAGGCCTTGGCATCTGTACGGCTTCCTGATTTACAACGGTGCAAACAACTGTGGCTGAATTTCCTTTGCTAATGTTCAAAGAATGCAACGGCACTCAGAAAATAGAAGCGACCATTCCAAGTTGGGTTTGGTTTCGAGAACTGTTTTGCATGCTGGTTTTTTAGTTTTTAGACACGGACGATTATCTGAAATCAACTGCGTATGCTGATATCCGCCAGTGATGCTCTTTGAGTTTTCTCTTTTGATTCATTTTTGTTTTTTTGTTTATTCAAAGTCATTTTCTCTCTGTAAGATTTCCTCCATATGAACTCTTCAACCTCCTGGATTTTTTCCCTTTATGCCTTACCACAAATATATATATATATATATATATATATATATATATATATATATATATATATATATATATATATATATACAGTGGTGCTTGAAAGTTTGTGAACCCTTTAGAATTTTCTATATTTCTGCATAAATATGACCTAAAACATCATCAGATTTTCACACAAGTCCTAAAAGTAGATAAAGAGAACCCAGTTAAACAAATGAGACAAAAATATTATACTTGGTCATTTATTTATTGAGGAAAATGATCCAATATTACATATCTGTGAGTGGCAAAAGTATGTGAACCTTTGCTTTCAGTATCTGGTGTGACCCCCTTGTGCAGCAATAACTGCAACTAAACGTTTGCGGTAACTGTCGATCAGTCCTGCACACCGGCTTGGAGGAATTTTAGCCCATTCCTCCATACAGAACAGCTTCAACTTTGGGATGTTGGTGGGTTTCCTCACATGAACTGCTCGCTTCAGGTCCTTCCACAACATTTCCATTGGATTAAGGTCAGGAATTTGACTTGGCCGTTCCAAAACATTAACTTTATTCTTCTTTAACCATTCTTTGGTAGAACAACTTGTGTGCTTAGGGTCGTTGTCTTGCTGCATGACCCACCTTCTCTTGAGATTCTGTTCATGGACAGATGTCCTGACATTTTCCTTTAGAATTTGCTGGTATAATTCAGAATTCATTGTTCCATCAATGATGGCACACTGTCCTGGCCCAGATGCAGCAAAACAGGCCCAAACCATGATACTACCACCACCATGTTTCCCAGATGGGATAAGGTTCTTATGCTGGAATGCAGTGTTTTCCTTTCTCCAAACATAACACTTCTCATTTAAACCAAAAAGTTCTATTTTGGTCTCATCCGTCCACAAAACATTTTTCCAATAGCCTTCTGGCTTCTCCACATGATCTTTAACAAACTGCAGATGAGCAGCAATGTTCTTTTTGGAGAGCAGTGGCTTTCTCCTTGCAACCCTGCCATGCACACCATTGTTGTTCAGTGTTCTCCTGATGGTGGACTCATGAACATTACCATTAGCCAATGTGAAAGAGGCCTTCAGTTGCTTAGGAGTTACCCTGGGGTCCTTTGTGACCTCGCCAACTATTACACACCTTGTTCTTGGAGTGATCTTTGTTGGTCGACCACTCCTGGGGAGGGTAACAATGGTCTTGAATTTCCTCCATTTGTACACAATCTGTCTGACTGTGGATTGGTGGAGTCCAAATTCTTTAGAGGTGGTTTTGTAACCTTTTCCAGCCTGATGAGCATCAACAACGCTTTTTCCGAGGTCCTCAGAAATCTCCTTTGTTGGTGCCATGATACACTTCCACAAACATGTGTTGTGAAGATCAGACTTTGATAGATCCTTGTTCTTTAAATAAAATAGCGTGCCCACTCACACCTGATTGTCATCCCATTGATTGAAAACACCTGACTCTAATTTCACCTTCAAATTAACTGCTAATCCTAGAGGTTCACATACTTTTGCCACTCACAGATATGTAACATTGGATCATTTTCCTCAATAAATAAATGACCAAGTATAATATTTTTCGTCTCATTTGTTTAACTGGGTTCTCTTTATCTACTTTTAGGACTTGTGTGAAAATCTGATGATGTTTTAGGTCATATTTATGCAGAAATATAGAAAATTCTAAAGGGTTCACAAACTTTCAAGCACCACTGTATATATATATATATGTGTGTGTGTGTGTGTGTGTGTGTGTGTGTGTGTGTGCGCGTGCGTGCGTGTGTGCGACTTTCTTTTTTATCGGGTGGATCCTTGGCGAGTGTGTGACGCCCTCAGGCCCTATTTGAACTCCGAGCTGCAGTGGTTTCTTTTTAAATGGAAAAAAACATAGCACTTTCCAGTAGAGACTCAGATAAAGAGAGAAAGAGAGGGACAGTGGATGAGTGCCTCACCTTTCTCCGATCTCATTTCATTCTCTATCTCTCCAGCCATCAGTAAATAAGCGCTATATTAATGTGTGTATATAAGTACATTTCTCTCTCTCTCTCTCTCTCTCTCTCTTGCTCTCCATTTTTCTCCTGCTTATTAAAGTTGCACCAAGGACACCCTGTCCTTTAACAGTCAGTATTCACGGCCTGGCTGAGGCTTGCTTTAAGCATTGTTTAGTCCTCCAGTAAGCCAGGTGCAGTCAGGTTCACCTCTGCGTCATGCTGGCCCACTTCAGCATCTCACTGACCAGGTCAAGGTGTGTGTGTGTGGTGTGGGTTACACTCCAGGAAATGAATGTCCTCCAGGGAAGCTCTAAACGAGAACATTTTTTTTTTTTTTTAGTTCTGCAACCCTGCGCTGATTATTTGTGTACTCCCTGTGTGCGAATTTTAAATGTGAGAACTGTGACTCAGTGCTGCTGAATGACTGTGCGTGAATGAGGTGTGTGTGTGTCATTACAGCAGAGGGTGAAATCTACCAGGAGAATGCGTGTGTGCTCAGTCTCATAAATTCATGCACAGAAATTCACTGATCAGTGTAGTTCTTAATGGCTGAATACTGTATAATAGCTGTGGCTATAACTTCCATCCTCACATGTGTGTTCTTCTGTCTGCTCCTCTTCCTCAGCCACGTCAGACGGCACGCGTCAGGGGCTGGAGAGCATGAGAGGAGGAGTGTGTGCCACACAAGGCATGAAGGTGGTGCTCAAAGTTGGACAAAGTGAGTACATACACTCACACAGAAACGCACATTCGTGGTCACTTGCTGGGTTTCAGCTACAGTTTTGCACACAACAGAAGTGATATTTAAAAATCTTTTTACAACGCAGTTGGTCTGTGTTTCCATTACCTGATATGTGATTGAAGCTGGGTTTTCACCTCTCGCAATAGTCCTTATAGAAGGCTTTGTATTCAGAAAGGTAGCATTTCCATTTGTTTGTCATGTCATGCATGTGACTAAAAATGTATTTCCATTTCAGTTTTGCAAAACATTGCTTTACCGAATTGTCGTGTGGGTGTAAAAACTTTTTTTTTGGAAAGTTTGAATATTTAAGTCTTTTCAGAATGCAGATTTCCATGAGGGGCGACACAGTGGTGTAGTGGTTAGCACTGTCGCCTCACAGCAAGAAGGTCCGGGTTCGAGCCCAGTGGCTGATGGGGGCCTTTCTGTGCGGAGTTTGCATGTTCTCCCCGTGTCCGCGTGGGTTTCCTCCGGGTGCTCCGGTTTCCCCTACAGTCCAAAGACATGCAGGTTAGGTTAATTGGTGGCTCTAAATTGAGCGTAGGTGTGAATGTGAGTGTGAATGGTTGTTTGTCTCTATGTGTCGGCCCTGTGATGACCTGGTGACTTGTCCAGGGTGTACCCCGCCTCTCGCCCGTAGTCAGCTGGGATAGGTGCCAGCTTGCCTGCGACCCTGCACAGGATAAGTGGTTACGGATAATGGTTGGATTGTACTCATAATGTTCCCATATAGTAAGCTGTACACTTTGTAGCTGTAATTAAAATTAGCCTCTTATCTTTTCAAAGCAGAAACAAACCTGTATATGAGATGGGTTAAAAAGCACCTCAGTTTGTAGTCGTAGCTTGAGGTTGAGCATCCTTTCCAAGATCAAGGTGCAGGGTGCTATGACCTTGGAACCTTTCGCTAGGAATTTGTTTCAAGTGGTGATCAGTTCGCAATGCTGATGCACACTGCTTGGCCTGGGAGGATCTTGTTCCATGGAAACACAAGAGAGTGGAGACGATGGGACTCTCTACAGGTTGCATCCCATCTCTGGGCAATTTAGAGTAACCAGTTAACCTAACCGCATGTCATTGGACTGTTGAAACCGGAGCACCTGGAGGAAACCCATGCAGACACGGGGAGAACATGCAAACTCCACACAGGAAGGCCCCTATCAGCCAATGGGCTCAAACCCAGAACCTTCTTGCTGTGAGGCGACGGTGCTAACCACTACACCACCGTGCCGTCCCACCTCAGTTTGTCCAGATGTGTCAAATCATTTCCACATTTACCATGACATTGGGCTAAAAACACTGTCGCGTTATTACATCATGAGATGCTAATGAGGGTGGTGAAATGTCTTTTTGTTTTAAATTGAAATGCTTGCACAAAACTGTATGCATAAAAAATAAACCAAGTTGAATCGCTTTAAGCCTTGCAGATGCTCCAATAGTGAACGTGTCTTGATGCAAAGCAAAGAGCAAACCCTCATAACCTGCTGCCACAAAACTTTCCAACAACCATGCTAGTCATGCGATTCTTGGTTACTATTACATCGTTCAGTTTTTTAAGACTCGCCCAGATACTGAATATTTTAAAATAAAGTTTCATCCTTAATCAGTATGTGTCCTTGCGAATCAGCTTTTCACCTAGAGGTGATTATCCTTGCAAAAGGGCCTTTGAGGATCCCAGATATGCTGCACTGTGAAACCAGCTAGCAACTCTTTTAACATTTACAATAGAAGATTTTTCCTGTCAAGTCCAACTTCTGGAAAAAAAAACTAGAAACATTAGTCATCAGAGAACTGTTGAGAAACCAAGAGTCCATCTCGGTTATGTAGACAATGTTTAGCTACTGTAGTGATAGTCCTTCAGTGTACTGGCAGCTGATAAATATAATCTTATTGAAGTCAATACTGAAATGATAGTGTTATACAGTAGTAGGTAAATAATTTATAATTTAATAGCCGGCTAATGCAAGTGAGCTACAGTGCTGTGCAAAAGTCTTAGGAACGTGTAAAGAAATGCTGTAGACTAAAAATGGCTTAAAAATAATGAAATGAAATGTTTCAACATTAAAAATAATTCTATAAATAGCAGTAAACTATAATAAATCAAACAAAGTCAATATTTGGTGTGAGACGACACTTTGCTTAAAAAAAAATAGTAGTCTCCGGTACAATGAGTGCAGTTTTATGCGGAAATGAGCTGTAGGTTTTAGTGAGCATCTTACAGAAGCAGCCACAGTTCTCCTGGACACTCTGACTCTCACACTCGCTTCTTCATTTTGCACCAAAACCCAGCAGCCTTCATTATGTTTTCTTTTTTAATCTGAAAAGTGCTCTCTTATGTAATATCCTACTCGGATACACACACTTTTTTTTCTGTAACATTTAATTTTGTTCTGGAAAACAAACGTTTGGACTCTAAAATGTTTTTGTGCTGACTCGATAATGTAGAAGTCATAAAATAGAAATCGATAAAGTCTGTTTGGAAAAAAAAATAGGGTGCCTAAGACTTTTGCACAGTACTGTAGGTTTAGTTGATATTCCCCCCATTATTCCAACCTGTCATACAAGTAAGACATCCACATGATTTCACATGACCTTCATGGTTACCATGGGAACAATATGCATGATATGAAGATTGTTAGGTTACGTGTTGGTGCTAACTACGGAACCCAGCTACAGTAAGTGGCCAGCTCTTGCACATTATGATTAATTGAAACAGATGGATTGTGTCTGCAATTTGTGTCTTCTGTTTAATTATTTTAATTATTGTAAATTTTAATACAACATAATTCAACTACAAAATAGCACGTTTGAAATTGTATACTTCCTTAAAGATCAACTTAATAATGTTTAATAAAGTTTATTATTATACATGCAGGACACTTTTTCAATGGAATAAAAACATGTGTTCTATTCCCTTCTAGCGGGTTTCATTCATTTGGTTTGACAGAATGCAATATTGTTAGCATATCGCTTAGCCTGTGTGTATTACGTCACTCTACCCAATGGAGAATGAGCGTCGAATATGGTTTATGATATTGCACGGTTGTCAAGACAACATGACGTCACACGTCAGAGACGTAAAACGTCCGTGCTAGCGAGCGACTGTGACAATTTGTAAACAAACATGGCCGCCAGGTTTGCTGCGTTAAATACCAAAGATTTTGAGAGAATTTTGAAAGAGAAAGACGCGTTGAATACCCGAAAGGAATGTATATGAATAATAATAATTTCATCTCATCTCATTATCTGTAGCCGCTTTATCCTGTTCTATAGGGTCGCAGGCAAGCTGGAGCCTATCCCAGCTGACTACGGGTGAAAGGCGGGGTACACCCTGGACAAGTCGCCAGGTCATCACAGGGCTGACACATAGACACAGACAACCATTCACACTCACATTCACACCTACGCTCAATTTAGAGTCACCAGTTAACCTAACCTGCATGTCTTTGGACTGTGGGGGAAACCGGAGCACCCGGAGGAAACCCACGCGGACACGGGGAGAACATGCAAACTCCACACAGAAAGGCCCTCGCCGGCCACGGGGTTCGAACCCGGACCTTCTTGCTGTGAGGCGACGGCGCTAACCACTACACCACCGTGCCGCCCAATAATAATAATAATAATAATAATGGCTTTTTTTCGTGGTATATTCCATTCAGCTACTCGTCTTTGACTCGTTCAGTATCATGCTAGCTGAATGGAATATACCTGATCTACCATGAAAAAGCCAGCCAAGATTATTTAAATAAGCTGAACAACAGCCATAGAAAAATTTGCACATAATGGAAATAAAAGCACTTTATCGGGATGATAACTTCTGAATGTAAGCTCAATGTCTGCACACATATGTAACTGTATGCATACAGTATGTTTCCACTATAAGGTGATGGACATCATTATGGAGCTCAGTTTAACTCAACACTCGTTTTTGAATCCTGCCCATGTCGTCATTACATATTCGCCATAACAGTTTTGTGTGTGTGAGAGAGTTTAAAGTGAGGTACATTGCTCGAGTGCTGAGCTATTATCAACCGTAGCAATTGCACAATTGCCTGGTCCTGATACACACACACACACACAGCCATGTAGAGGCAGAAACACACTCTTCACAGCTATCAACACTGTTGGTTAGAATAGTCTCTCTCTCTCTCTCTCTCTCTCTCTCTCTCTCTCTGTCTGCGTATCATTCATCACACTCTATCTTCCTCGCCATTTCAGAAGCCTCTCTATGGCTTATTCTGCAACTCTACTTCAGTTTCCTGGAATACTGTATCAATTTTTGACATTATTAACATTGTGCATTCAAAATATCCTTCCATCCATCTCTCGCTCTCTCTTTTTTTTATCTGCTCTCGAACTGAAAGGTCACGTCTGTTTTGTTTGTCATCTAAATAGAGGCCTGGTGCAGATTTCTGATGAGATACACACTCAAACACAGGCGCACACACACACACACACACACACACACACACACACACACACACACACACACACACACACACACACACACACACAGATCCACATGGGCTTACTGTTCGGAAAACAACAAAAACATGACAGTGGCCCAGAAGCTCAAGAGGACTATGGTAGAAACATCTGATTAGCATCTGAAGCACGTGCCTCTGCCATCATATTCATAAGCACTGCTGTCGACTGATTGAATGCAGAGAGCTTATGATTTTTTTTTCAGCATTATAGAGTGTGTTGAGTTTGTTTGAGCTTCACTGGGCAAAGCCATTGAGTAGATTTATGCAGTGGTATGCATTTAGTTATTGGATAGGCATAAAGGGGCAAGAGCACATTAAAGGGGGCAAGTAAAATTTATCGAGTTACATTACAGGCATCTTTGCACAATTAGGATTTTTTTGATGCAGATCGGATCTGTCTGTCATGATGTGATCTATATCTGTCTTTAATGTGAGCTCACCTGTCCCTCCCAAGGTCTCACATGCGCACCTAGAATTCAAAGGTGATTGTTTGAAACACTGCTTGGTTCCTTCCAGTTTTGCTTCAAAGTGTTTATTGTCATATGATCGATTCCCCAAATGGCCAATTTCCCCAATTTTCACTTAGATACTTTGGCCCATATTTGCAGTCAAAACTAGATCGTAATGATAGGAAAGCAAATTCTGTATCTTCCTTTAAGTCACGCATAAGACTACTTGTGGCTGGCTATAAGTTTGACACTTTAATAAAGTTGGTTGGTTGATTAATTGGTTGATTGATTCCTCATCCATCCATCCATCCATCCATCCATCCATCCATCCATCCATCCATCCATCCATCCATCCATCTGTTATCAGTAGCTGCTTATCCTGTACAGGGTCGCAGGCAAGCTGGATCCTATCCCAGCTGACTACGGGCGAAAGGCGGGGTACACCCTGGACAAGTCGCCAGGTCATCACAGGGCTGACACATAGACACACACAACCATTCACACTCACATTCACACCTACGCTCAATTTAGAGTCGCCAGTTAACCTAACCTGCATGTCTTTGGACTGTGGGGGAAACCGGAGCACCCGGAGGAAACCCACGCGGACACGGGGAGAACATGCAAACTCCACACAGAAAGGCCCTCGCCAGCCACAGGGCTCGAACCCGGACCTTCTTGCTGTGAGCTGACAGTGCTAACCACTACACCACCATGCCGCCTTGATTCCCCATCCTTCCACTGAATATACAACACAGTCACTGTTGTTGCTGTTCTACATTGTTGTTTTGCTGCGCTACCAACACCGGATGATAACGATGACAATGATACGCGTTTGGAAAAAGCCATATGAAGTCCGATCTGACTGTTCTCATTCATGTCACATGGCCACTCATCAGACATGTATCCCAGCAAGGGCCACATATAACAGTCGCTCAAGTCTGATTTGAAAAGATTGGATTTTTTTGTCGGCATAGCCTTAAAAATCTGTGTCACATTAAGGCAGAAAATTGGATTTGTGTCCTTTCACCCTGGTCATGTAAATACAGCAATAATGTGTTTCCTTTATATCTCTTTGTAAGACCTAATACTTCACCATAAAGTACCAGGCAAAAGTTTGGACATACCTTCTAATTCAATGGCTTTTCTTTATTTTTATGAGTTAAAAGTCACTTCATGTCTTAAAGTAATGATGGATGTCATTTCTCTTTACTTTCTTGAGCGGTTCTCGACATAATATGGATTACTACAGTTGTGAAATAGAATTATTTACTGTATTGTTATTATTAATTTGCGCTAGCAGCAGTAGCGCAAATTGTTACTTTCACTCCGGAGCTTTCTACTTACTACTTCTTCTTCTTCTTCTTCTCCTAATGTTTTTTTAGGACGCTATTTCTCCCTCAGTTTTCAACCAATCATCACCACATTTCACATGAAGAATACCTCTGGGCTGAATTACATTGCTATGACTTGGTGCTGATCTGGCTCAGTGAACCGAAATGATCCATGAAAAACAGGATTTTTTTCAATTACTTATAACACTGTCAATTTTCATGATCTTTAAAAAATTTTTACTTTTTTTTTTAATTTTGTTCAAGGCGGCAGGGTGCAACTTTTTCCTCACTAAGCGTCATTCTCTATCTCTTATCATTCTGGATCTATAAGGTACGGTGACCAGACAGTTCGGTTTTAAGAGCTAGCGCAAATTACTGTGACTTTCACCAATGTCTCTATCTCGTTTACTATTTACTATTTAACAACCACATTAAGAAGGCAAGAAATTGCACTAATTATCCCCCACTGGCTGAAAGGCCTGAAGGGGGATTATGTTCTGGTGATGTCTGTCTGTCCATCCCGGAAAAGGTGCTCATCTTCTGAAATCAACAGTTTTTGGAGGAATTTCACAAAACTTGACAGGATTCTTTGTTATATGTCAGTAATACACATATTGTAATTTCGTTAAATTCAGTCACATTTTACCAGAGTTATGGCCATTGTTTAACAAAATTATAATTTGACAATTTCACGAGAGTGTTTTCCTTCTGAAATCAACTTTTCTCACAATTTTTGGAGGAATTTCACCAAACTTGGCAAAAGGCATTGTTGTATGTCAGTAGTACACATGATGTTATTTTGTTCAATTCGGTCACATTTTACCAGGGTTGTGGCCCTTGATTAACAGCCTTGTACTTTCACAATTTCATGAAGGTGTGCTCGCCTTCTGACATCAACTCCTCTTAATTTTTGGACTAATTTCTCGAAGCTTGGCAAAAGGCCTTGTTATATGATGGTAATACACATATTGTAATTCAATTTTGTTTGTGAAAATTTTACCAGTTTTGACCCTTGATTAAATAACTTGTACTCTGACAATTTCATGAGGGTGTACGTTCTTCTGAAATCAACTCCTCTCACAATTTGTGGAGGAATTTCACCAAACTTGGCAAAATGCTTTGTTATATGACAGTTATACACATATTTAAATTTCGTTTAATTTGAGTAAATTTTACCAGAGTTATGCCCTTGATTATTAACAAACTTGTACTTTGGCAATTTCATCAAGGTGTGCTTGCTTTCTGAAATCAACTTCCCTCACAATTTTTTTTATCCCCCACTGGCCGAAAGGCCTGAAGGGGGATTATGTCATGGTGATGCCAGTCTGTCCATCTGTCCCGGGAAGGGTACTCGCCTTCTGAAATCAACTTCTCTCACAATTTTTTTGAGGAATTACAAGAAACTTGACAGGATTCTTTGTTATATGTCGGTAATACGCATATTGCAATTTCGTTCAATTCAGTCACGTTTTACAAGAGTTACGGCCTAGTTACCTGGGGATATTGTGCTCTCAGAACATTCTTATTAACAGGTGTGCCTCGTCAAAAGTTAATTGAAAAGCATTCCAGGTGACGACCTCATGAAGCTGGTTAACATAATGACAGTAGTGTACAAAGTGTCATCAAGGTAAATGCTGGATACGCTGAAGAATCTAAAATATGAATAATATTTTGTTTACCTCTATGCTCCATATGTTATTTAATCGTTTTGATGTCTTCAGTGTTGTTCTACAATGTAGAAAATGCAAAATACAGAAAAAGCTATGAATGGGTAGGGGTGCACAAACTTTTAACTGGTACTCGACCTACAGTGCAACGATCATGATTATTTAAATTGACATATAAACTAGATATGATGCATTATGTTGTGATTTGAGGTCGATAATGGGATAGTGATCAGGGCTTTTCTCAAGGCTCCCCTGTGTGCTGTTGGTTTCATGTTTCAAATGATTTTCCCCGTAGGTCCCTATGGATTGCCCCCAAAATCTCCCAAACCGGACCAGGCAGGACATACAAACACCAAAAACCAAGGTAAGCTCATAAAACTGTAATCCCAGATTATTATTAAAACATCCCAAAGCAACAGCCTGGATACAGGAACACATCTCACCAAAGACCCAAAACACTCTTTCTCTCAGTCACGGAGAGAAAATTGGAGAAAGAGGCGACATATGGCTCGAGCGAGAGGGAGAAACAGCCGAACGCTGGCACTGCAGTTCCGTTTGATATATTCATCCCTCTGTTCTCTGTGCTTCTCTCTCTCTCCCTCTCTTTCTCTCTCTCTCTCTCCTCTGCGTCTGCTGTGAGGCCTGCGAGGCCTGTGCCGGAGGCAGTGTATGGTTTGATAATGGCTGTCCTGGGAGAGGAGAGGCTTGCAGGGAGGAGTGGGAAGCCATTTCAAAGAGTTATTATTGCCATTAGTTTGGCGCCCCGTTTTTTTGTTGGTCCAGAGAGATGGCAAGGAAGATAAAGAGAGCAAGACATACAGAGAAGATGGGCAGAAGGAGGGAGGGCACAAGCAAGAGAGGGAGGATAAGGACAGAGGTGATTATTAGTCATTCTTTGTATTTGTCAGAGGTTTATTCTGTCAAGAACTTCCAGAACAGTTCTTTATCTCTTAGCCCGCCCTCACACTGCTTTACACATCACTGGCACACACACACACACACACACACACACACACACACACACACACACACACACACACACACACACACACGCTGACTCACACATATATTTACTGAGGCAACTTGGGGTGAAAATTTTACAGGACTGAGAAAATAAGCCACTGTGAGGAGAGAGAGAGAGAGAGAGAGAGAGAGAGAGAGATAAAGGCCAAGCAGGGGAAGGTGATTTAAAGGGAGAGAGAAGTGACGAGTAAAAAATTTTAAAGTGCAAGAAAGCGGTAAGGAGCAGGCGACATGTACTATATACCATCCACCATTACTAAGACAGGAAAGGAGTAACAGAAGCAAGGACAGGGACAGACAGTGATGAAGTAGTGACACTAGATCTCTCTCCTTCTCTTAGTCTGGGTTCAGCCTCGCAAGTGACAAAGCAACAGGAGCTATGATTCTGCTGACAGTGACAAGTGATTTGGATTGAGCAGCAATAAATCTAAACAATTGGCTCCAGTAAATACCTCATACCAATCTTAAAGCTTTTTATTTTCACTTTATTGACCATTTAAACACTGCTTCTTCCACAAGCACAGAAGAAATATTTATTGTAGTTTAATGATTGGCTGGATTTGATCACAGTATTAAACCAAAGTAGTACATTCGTGTTTATTAATTGAAGCGACCATACTTGAGCTTGAAAGAATTATAAAGGACCCTAACCATCCAAATCACGTGTTCATTCCAAGAATGGTGGCCCACAAGTACGCAACTAGGAACAAAAGTTGTCTTGCAGTACCGTTATCAGGAACTGAAAGACATAAGAAGTCTTTAATCTCAAGAGCATGTCGCCTCCTAAACAACCGGACATAGTCAAACTCTATTTAATGGTTATTCCATGAAATCGAGTCGTACATGAGCTGATAGCCGATGAGGTGCATAGCGCTCAATTGGCGATTTCATGGAATAACTGTTTTATTCTATCCACATTCCCTGGATTTTGAGAAATGGAGCATTTTTTTTTGCAAATTCGATAAATAAAAACTTTATACAAAACGTCCGACAAAATCATTTCCACTTAAAATGTAAACAAACAGGCAAAATGACAAGCAATTTGGGAAAAATGCGATAATAATAATCCTTGAAAAATAAAAGATACGTTCTTACCATCAAATACTTTCATTCCATATTTGTTACTTTTATTTATTTATTTTTTGTATTTTTTGGGATTTTGTTTTCAAGTAGAGTTTTTATTTCATCCTCGGTTGGTTGAGCAACACGCACCGCCATTTTGTTTTTCTCTACTCATGGTATATGAGCTGATAGCCTAGTACTACAGCAGCCAATCAGAGCACGCGATTGTTCATATCCAGTGAGTGTGGATAGAATAATATCTATTATACTCTTATTTTTTGGATACGTATTTCTATGTTGGTTTTTGTTGTGAATTCAGCATATATTTTAGTTCAATATGAATGAATAAAGTTATAATTATACAACAGCATTTCTGCAGGTTGTCACCTACCAAGATTTTAGATCAGAACCTTCAAACATCTGGAAAGCAGGGCTGGATAATATGAAAATATGCCATTGATGTTGTAGTAAATTACAGCACACTTTTCTGAGAGCATCACTGCTTTCATTAGCATGTTTATCACACTGGGTAACACCAGTATTTACAGTAACTGATTGGGTGACTGTTTCATAGGGTTTTTTGCTACTGTTTTGTTGCAATTTGTTGGAAAAGTGATACAGTGGTACTTGAGAGTTTGTGAACCCTTTAGAATTTTCTATATTTCTGCATAAATATGACCTAAAACATCATCAGATTTTCACACAAATCCTAAAAGTAGATAAAGAGAACCCAGTTAAACAAATGAGACAAAAATATTTTATTTGGTCATTTATTTATTGAGGAAAATGATCCAATATTACATATCTCATCTCATCTCATTACCTCTAGCCGCTTTATCCTGTTCTACAGGGTCGCAGGCAAGCTGGAGCCTATCCCAGCTGACTACGGGCGAAAGGCGGGGTACACCCTGGACAAGTCGCCAGGTCATCACAGGGCTATTACATATCTGTGAGTGGCAAATGTATGTGAACCTCTAGGATTAGCAGTTAATTAGAAGGTGAAATTAGAGTCAGGTGTTTTCAATCAATGGGATGACAATCAGGTGTGAGTGGGCACCCTGTTTTATTTAAAGAACAGGGATCTATCAAAGTCTGATCTTCACAACACATGTTTGTGGAAGAGTATCATGGCACAAACAAAGGAGATTTCTGAGGCCCTCAGAAAAAGCGTTGTTGATGCTCATCAGGCTGGAAAAGGTTACAAAACCATCTCTAAAGAGTTTGGACTCCACCAATCCACAGTCAGACAGATTGTGTACAAATGGAGGGAATTCAAGACCATTGTTACCCTCCCCAGGAGTGGTCGACCAAGAAAGATCACTCCAAGAGCAATGCATGTAATAGTTGGTGAGGTCACAAAGGACCCCAGGGTAACTTCTAAGCAACTGAAGGCCTCTCTTACATTGGCTAATGTTGATGAGTCCACCATCAGGAGAACACTGAACAATAATGGTGTGCATGGCAGGGTTGCAAGGAGAAAGCCACTGCTCTCCAAAAAGAACATTGCTGCTTGTCTGCAGTTTGCTAAAGATCATGTGGACAAGCCAGAAGGCTATTGGAAAAATGTTTTGTGGACAGATGAGACCAAAATAGACCTTTTTGGTTTAAATGAGAAGCGTTATGATTGGAGAAAGGAAAACACTGCATTCCAGCATAAGAACCTTATCCCATCTGTGAAACATGGTGGTGGTAGTATCATGGTTTGGGCCTGTTTTGCTGCATCTGGGCCAGGACGGCTTGCCATCATTGATGGAACAATGCATTCTGAATTATACCAGCGAATTCTAAAGGAAAATGTCAGGACATCTGTCCATGAACTGAATCTCCAGACAAGGTGGGTCATGCAGCAAGACAACGACCCTAAGCACACAAGTTGTTCTACCAAAGAATGGTTAAAGAAGAATAAAGTTAATGTTTTGGAATGGCCAAGTCAAAGTCCTGCCCTTAATCCAATGGAAATGTTGTGGAAGGACCTGAAGCAAGCAGTTCATGTGAGGAAACCCACCAACATCCCAGAGTTGAAGCTGTTCTGTATGGAGGAATGGGCTAAAACTCCTCCAAGCCGGTGTGCAGGACTGATCAACAGTTACTGGAAACGTTTAGTTGCAGTTATTGCTGCACAAGGGGATCACACCAGATACTGAAAGCAAAGGTTCACATACTTTTGCCACTGACAGATATGTAATATTGGATCATTTTCCTCAATAAATAAATGACCAAGTATAATATTTTTGTCTCATTTGTTTAACTGGGTTCTCTTTATCTACTTTCAAGCAGCACTGTACTTATTCTGTCTGGGGGAAAATGTCTTTCATCCCAAATAAATTGCCATATTTTGCCATATCACCCAACTCTACTGGACAGGTCACACCCACAAGTGATAAAAGACGAATCTAGAGAAGCGTCAGACTTGTGCCCTGCTCGAGGGGAAGCAGATGTTGCACAGGAAGATGACTTGGGGTGCTGTGAAGTGAGAGACGGTCAATAACACACTCAGAGCCACACAGTGAGGGGATATTAAGGAGGAGGAAGAAGGGTGAAGGAGGGAGAGAGAGAGAGAGAGAGAGAGCACAAGGGAGAGGAAATGTGTGTAGAATAATGATGTACCAATCAAACCCATCTGCAGACAGATCCCCAGTATTACTGACCAATCCCCTGCTTAGCTGGAGCTCCTCTCGTCTCCCTGGCTACCACATAAACACACCCAAACAGACACAAGAACATATCAAACCCATATCACGACCCACATCATTTAGCAACAGTTGGTCTTTTGTCTCTTGGATGTATTGTAAGTGTACAATCCGACCCTGAACATTGTGCAGACGAACGCTGTGCTGTTCTACCCACCATATTATCCATTGTCCAAAAAAAAAAAAAAGTTTAAATTGGTTGTCTTGTCGTAGTATGCCTTGATAACTGCCAGTCTTCAGACGTATTCTCAAAATAGATAGATAGATACTGTAGATAAACTTTATTTCAACAGAGTGGCCCATTCAACACAGCTGGTATCCATAGGGGCCCTGTAAACCCATACCCATCCACAACTTCAAAATACAATACAAAACTACACTAATGTACAATTTCAAAAATACATTACAACAATCTTTAAAAATCTCATTTACATGATTAATCCAAAAAATCAATTAAAACTACCACCATGGTCTCAAGAGGGGGGAAAAACAAACAAACAAACAAACAAACAAACAAACAAACAAACAACCTCAAGAAAATGATATTCAAAACTAACGAAAATATCATGATAATTATATAATAGAAATAAGACAATGAAAAATATGACCTAATGAGCCCTTTTAAGTTGATTTAGAGACATAGTTGTTTTAATATTTGCTGGCAACGAATTAAAAAGTATTGAACCCGAATATCTAAAAGTTCGTTTCCTTAGCGTAAGTTTAGGTTTTGGTAAATGCAGATCGGATTTACGTCGAGTGTTATAACTATGAATACTTAAGTTCATAGTGAAATAATCGCTCAAATATTAAGGAACTAAATTATGAAAATACTAGCAAACATTTATGAATTTTTCTGTTTGTCTCTAAATCAATCCAGTTTAAAACTTCTGTAGCATCTTTAGAAGAGTCTCGTCTGGTGATAACGCGAGCAGCTCGATTTTGTAGCCTCTGTAAGTTCGTTATTTGTGAAATGAGTTATTTTGGTTTGTTCGAGATATGAATTGACCCATCAGACATTTCTTCAAGTCCTGGCAGTTTTTAAACAATTATAGCAAATACTTACATTACAATACATGTGGGGCGGCACGGTGGTGTAGTGGTTAGCACTGTCGCCTCACAGCAAGAAGGTCCTGGGTTCGAGCCCCGGGGCTGGCGAGGGCCTTTCTGTGTGGAGTTTGCATGTTCTCCCCGTGTCCGCGTGGGTTTCCTCCGGGTGCTCCGGTTTCCCCCACAGTCCAAAGACATGCAGGTTAGGTTAACTGGTGACTCTAAATTAACCGTAGGTGTGAATGTGGGTGTGAATGGTTGTGTGTGTCTATGTGTCAGCCCTGTGATATATTTAGAAGGTAAATATAGTACATCGAACATTTAAGAGTTCCACCCCAGAGACAAGCTAAAGAATCTAATTTTCGAGATTAAACATGAAAAAAAAGACGATTATTGAAGACAGTGTACTAAGTCAGGAATAAATGCGATTGAATGGATGTGTTTTGAAGACAAAGGTTTTAGGATCTTCTTGTCTCCTCTCATTTTTCAGGTGGCAGTGGGAACACAACTCTTCCTAGAGTGCCAGGTGGGGGCGGAGCCACAGCAGGCGGTGCAAACGGCCCTCTCCCTGCCTCCAACATCGCTGTCATCGCAGGAGCAGCTGGAGGCTCCGCCTTCCTCCTTCTGGTCACTGCAGTGATTTGTGTGGTGTGCTACCGCCGGCGGCACTCGAAGCATTCAGAGTCGCACCATCCGCCGCTTTCTCTCTCGTCGCTGACCTCACCTAAGCGTGGGGGCGGAGGAGGGGGTGGGAACAACAACGGGTCCGAGCCAAGTGACATCATCATCCCACTGCGCACTTCAGACTCGGCCTACTGCCCGCACTACGAGAAGGTTAGTGGGGACTACGGGCACCCAGTCTACATTGTGCAAGAGATGCCACCTCAGAGCCCCGCCAACATCTACTACAAAGTATGAGGATGGGCGCACAGCGTTAATGGCAGCCTGCAGTGCCCAGATCACGCCCCCTCACCTACTACCTAAACCATAGCAGTATGAACCGACTCCTCCTTTATCTTTGCAGTCTCAGCTCTGACTGTGAAAACCCCAAACCCTGTGACTGAAAAAAAAAATATATATATATATATACACACACACACACACACACACACACACATACACATATACACACACACACAGGCACACACACACGTATCCACATATACACATGCCTCCTAAACCTCTGACTCTTGTAATCAGGAGGAGTGTGTTTTAAGTATTGAGAGAAAAATCCCTGTTTGAGGGTTATTTTTTTCTTCTTCTAAGAGCACACAAAGCTCTTATAACATTAAACCAGACCCCTTGGAGCAAGAGCGAGAAGCAATAGCTTGATGTCTCTTGACAGCATAATATGAACCAAGAGCAAAAATGAAATAAAACAAACTAAAAGAAAAAAATGAGAGAGAGAGCGAGAGCGAGAGAGAGCGTGCGAGACTGAAAGTAAACTGACCCTAGACCAGTGTGATGTTACCTGAACTTGAACAATACAATAACTCACAAATAGAAGTTTAGTTTGTCCCATTTGTGTTTGTTATTCCTTGGATAAGAGGAGGCGCACCTGGCTCAGCCAATTACAATGCAGTGCTGCCATCACATGACCCGAGGCCCTGCATTTGATTCGAGGAGCCATAGTCGCATTGAAGATCTTGTATATTTTAATAACAGGTGTGTATTTTGTGAGTGCGTAGGGTAATAATTATGACACTGCTGTTGCACAGGGTGCGACAGTGAGTGCGCATATCGTGTGCTTCAGTTTCAGTGTGTGTGTGTGTGTGTGTGTGTGTGTGTTTATCTGTGAGAGAGGATTGTACCGGAGTGAATGTGAGTTAGACTGTTTAAAAACCAAAACAAAAAAAACGAGCGAATATCAAAAAATGTTTTTTTTTTATCGCTTTCATTCAATATAGAATATAATTATATATGAATATTCAGTCAAATAATTTCTAGATGTCCTTTTCTTTTTTTTTTCTTCAAAATGTAAAACACCATATCTGTTGTTAGAGCAATTTTTTCTTCTGCGTTTCTTTTCTGCGCTTTAGAAAAGAGCTGACCCTGTTTCTTCTTTGCATTGTAAGTTAATTTAATACTTTGTATTTCATTTCACAAAGGTTTTTCTGTTTTATTTTTTTCCCCTAGTCACCCCTCATTTCCCAGGAGTCTCCACTCTCCATGTATATTTTTATAGCTCCTTGTACAATGATGTAGTTTTGAAGCTAGACCTCGTTTTTGTGAAAGTGTTGAGGTAGAGGCACAATCTGAGAAGTTTTTTTTTTTTTTTTAAATGTGCAAAGACACTTTCTTTTTTACAAAAAAAAAGAAAAGGAAAAAAGAAAGCGGGAGGGAGGAAAGAAAAGAAAAGAATGCCAGAGCTGCCTATGAAGGAAAGAGAAAAGATGAGCAGACAGAAGTGCAGGGTAAAGACAAAAAGTGATGGGTGGGGTGGGTATTGGGTTGGGGTCCTCGAAGGATGTCGTCAGGATGGGGGAGGATGAAGGGACGGAGGAACACAGAAGGAGAGCGGGAGCTATGGAGGTGTGTTTTTTAACAGACTCTTGAAAGAGGTTGTGCGAAGCAGGGGTTTCGGGAAACGCAGGATTCTCAACGACACCGATGGAAAAGAAAGAGGATTCGCTCACCCTGTCTCAGTCGGAGAGATGGAAATAGGCTTTCATACACCTACTCGTACTTTTCTGAGGTGGAAATATTTGAAGCTCAGTTCAAATTCTTTCACTCTCTCACAACACGTCTTAGTATGATACAACACACACATACACGCACACATTCCACAGCCTCAGAAAATGAGAATGCACTTGAAAAGACACAAGTCTTTCAAGACACACATACACACACACGCACGGAGTACAGAATAAAAATCCATTCTGGATGTCCACATAGACACTGATTACCTGAAATGAATTTTGATTGGACTCTCGCACACAAACACACACACATTCAGATTATACCCATGCATTCCAGGACTAAAGAACACACACACACACACACACGCACACGTGCGCACAGGCAGTGTGTGTGTGTGTCTGATTGTGCCAATGAGAGTCTCGTATTTTCAGAATGTGTTCTGTTACATTGCTGTGTGTGCTGACGCTAGAAGATGGTTGTTAAGGTAATGTACGCTACTGCTCGTGTTACAGTTAATCAGTATATCAGGTTTCCTTACATTATGTTCAAAGCTGCATTGAGACAGAGGACCCCACACACACACACACACACACACACACACACACACACACACACACACACAGCCAAATCTATGAACCTTCAAACCTTGCACCACCGTGTGTTTAGTGCTCAAGACGAGACTCGTTTTGAACCCGAATGTGAAAATGACAGTTTTGATACAAGTGTGTGTGTGTGTGTGTGTGTGTGTTGATCTAGTGTAACAGTGCAGCAAATGAACAACATTGTTTTTGTGTCATGTCAATATTCTCTGTTAAATCTTCACAATCAAAGTTGTCAGTGTTTTGTTGTTAAGTGACAAATAAGTATGGTGCATTTATTTGTTGGTCAGCTTTCAACATTTCTGTTCATTAAATCCTGATTTTTGTAAGCCATGTTTCTGTCCTGTGGATGTGGACACACACACACACACACACACACACACACACACACACACACACACACACACACACACACACACACACACACACACAAACCACAGCATCTGAGGACTATTCAATGGCAAAAAGCAGGTGTCTTATCGAAGAATCTTATCAACCAATGCGGCCTCCTCGATGCAGAAGACACCTCCGGAAATACGAACATGTCTGGACTTTGTTTTTCCATGTTGTTACATCTCTGTGTTTTTCTTTTCAGCCTTTCTTCATATGCTTGCTTTCAGCCATGGATGCTGAGACCCGTGTTTTGCAGGCAGACAAAAAAAAAAGAGAAAAGGAATCAAGAGGAGTGTGTGATTTTTGTAGAGAACGCTTCAGTGTGTGCGCGTATTCATGTTTCTCTGTGCCAATAGCCAGCAAGTGACGGCCATGTTAAGGACCTCTGCTCCTCTCCAGTTGCCATGTTGAGACGTTTGTGGGACACTGCATTTACATGTGAGATGTTTTCTTTTTTGTGTTCATCCTTCCATCCTTCTCTCCCACCCTCACCAGTCCCTCTGTTTCTTTCCTTGCTTTCCCTCCACCCCATACACACCTCTTAGAAAGAGAGGTTTAAAAAAAAAAACTAGTACATTCCTTTGAAGAAATGTTGATTAAAAAATTGCAAAATTTGTTTAAGCACCAATCTTTGACCTTGTATTATTTTTACATGCTTGTTCATGTGTGTTCTTATTGGTGTGGTGGGATGCTTTTGTTTTTATAGCTTGGTGGAGAACAAATGGCCGCACAAGGATAGGACTCTGACTCTCAGCTACTGAGGTTAAGGTGGAGGCTTAGCATTTACTGGCTGCATTAATAATGATGTAATGGAAGATAATCACAAGGATAGTAAGATAAGTGTGTGTGTGTGTGTGTGTGTGTATTATTCGAATCGACAACACACAAAGAATACTTGAATTATAACCCCAAATCAGAAAAAGTTGGGACAGTATGGAGAACGCAAATCAACAAAGAAAGCAGTGATTTCTAAATTTACTTGGACTTGTATTCCATTGTAGGCGGGATGAGCCCAAGATATTTCATGTTCGGTCTGGTCAACTTCATTTCATTTGTTAATATACTGTACAGGGCGGCATGGTGGTGTAGTGGTTAGCGCTGTCGCCTCACAGCAAGAAGGTCCTGGGTTCGAGCCCCGTGGCCGGCGAGGGCCTTTCTGTGCGGAGTTTGCATGTTCTCCCCGTGTCCGCGTGGGTTTCCTCCGGGTGCTCCGGTTTCCCCCACAGTCCAAAGACATGCAGGTTAGGTTAACTGGTGACTCTAAATTGAGCGTAGGTGTGAATGTGAGTGTGAATGGTTGTCTGTGTCTATGTGTCAGCCCTGTGATGACCTGGCGACTGGCGACTGGCGACTGGACCTGGCGTCCAGGGTGTACCCCGCCTTTCGCCCATAGTCAGCTGGGATAGGCTCCAGCTTGCCTGCGACCCTGTAGAAGGATAAAGCGGCTAGAGATAATGAGAATGAGATGAATATACTGTACATCCATTCCTGTGTTTCAGTCCTGCAACACATTCCAATAAAATTTCAGATGGGGGCAATTTATGGTGCGTAATGAGGTAAAACAGTGAAATAATGATGTGATTTGAAACAAGTGACTGTTATAATAATTTAATACAAAATCAGTATCCAGGAAAGGCCTAGTCTTTGAGGAGCAAAGATGGGCCGAGGATCTCCAGTTTGTCAGCAAATGCATGAGAAAATTATTGAAATGTTTATAAACTATGTTCCTCAAAGATCGATAGGACTGGATTTGGATATTTCACCCTCTATGTTACATAATATCATTAAACGATTCAAGGAATCTGGAGGAATTTTGGTGCGGAAAGGGCAAGGGCACAAGCCTAAGCTGAACACCCGTGATCTCCGATCCCTCAGATGGCACTGCATCAAGAACTGTCATTCATCTCGGGATTACTTGGGCAAACCTTTGTTGAGCATGACAATACAGAGTTATGTCCACAAATGCCAGTTAAAACATTACTGTGAAAAAAGAAGCCTTATGTTAACTGTCTGCAGAAGCACCGTCGTCTTCTCTGGGCTCGGAGGCATCTGGGACGGACCATCACACAGTGGAAACATGTATTGTGGTCAGACGAATCGGTATTCCAGGTCTTTTTTGGAATAAATGGACGCCGTGTGCTCTGGACCAAAGACGCAAAGGACCATCCAGACTGTTATTAGCAACAAGTCCAAAGGTCAGCATGTCATGGTATGGGGTTGTCAGTGCCCTTGGCAAAGGTAACTTACACTTCTGTGATGGCAGCATTAATGCAGAAAAGCACATTGAGATTTTGGAGGAACATATGCTGCCTTCAAGACGACATCATTTCCAGGGACACCCATGCAAATTTCAACAGGACAATGCAAAGCCACATTCTGCACACATTACAAAGGCATGGCTGTGGAAGAAGAGGGTGCCTGGCCCCTCTGCCCCCAATAAAGAATGTGTGGTGAAATTTGAAACGGAAAATGCGACAAAGACCCCGTACTGTTACACACCTTAAGACCTGTTTAGATGAAGAACAGGACAAAATATCATCTGAAACGCTTCATCACTTGGTGTCTTCAGTCCCTAAACATCTTTTAAGTGTTGTGAGAAGGAATGGCGAAAATCCTTCTCATTACAAAGAAGGAATGAGTGGTAAATGCTTTAGTGTCCCAACTTTTTTTTGAAATGTCTTGCAAGAATCAGAATTGAAATGTGTTTATTTTGAAAACAACAATAAAATCTTGAGGTAAAACATCAAATAATGTGCTGTTGTATTGTTTTGAGTGCAATACAGGTCAAAGATTATTTACAAATCATTGTTCTCAGTTTTAATTTCAATTCCAACACACCGTCCCAACTTTTTCTGATTTGGACTTGTAATTATTTAGCTGATTCACATTTCACTGTTTATGATTTGCACTGCCTTCAGGATAGAGCTGAATTATCATAAATACATTTTCTTCCTAAAGTGACTCTTCAGGTCATAAGTACAAATAGGAAATTTGGGGGAAATTGATAGTACTCGAGTTACTGAAATTCTTGTTTTCATTGTGGCGATGGAAACGTCAAAAGTCAATGCCTGTGAATTCCTTATACCTCTAAATACAGCTTATACCATTTAGTGCAAAGACACTGCTTTATATCTCTACTGCTGGTTACATTTTGTACACTGTCAGGAGTCCATTTCTGCCCCCCAAGGTACAATCTACACTAATGTACCCCCTAGGGCTCATTATTGGACCTCAAGGTAACTATGTGTACCTTTTTAGGGCCAAAAAAGTACATACATGTCCGCAAGCAGTATATAAAGGGTACAAATCAGTACCTTAGAGGGTACTGCGCCAATGACAAGCCACTGTATCCCTAAAAGTACAATAATGGACTTTATTTTCTGAGAGTATGTGTGCTTACAACAGGGGGAAATGTTTGGAAGATACCAAAATAAATCAACACTGGTGCACTTGAACACAAAGAATACAAGTGGGAAATAAGGGCATCTGAGGGGCACAAGACAGAAACGTGTGTCTCATACTGGGCAAAACCAGCAAGTTTAGACAGGAAGATATAACTCTTGTTTTATAGGGCAGTCTCAAAACTTTGCACTCAGGAATCCATGGCAGTGAAAATAAATCCACCTTTTAAATACCATCCCAGATTTAGGCTATTTTATTTATTTTTATCCAACTGTTCAAATATTAGGCAACATTATGCAAATATGTACGTGTACTCTGCATTAATTAATGGAGCCGTGAGAGCTTTTAATTCACAGCTTTTCAGACTCAGAGCTCAAAACAGTTCCATATTAACAGTCTGTATCACGTCATCAGAACCTTTCGTAGATTTATTACAGGCGTAGATAAAACTCATCTCATCTCATTATCTCTAGCCGCTTTATCCTTCTACAGGGTCGCAGGCAAGCTGGAGCCTATCCCAGCTGACTACAGGCGAAAGGCGGGGTACACCCTGGACAAGTCGCCAGGTCATCACAGGGCTGACACATAGACACAGACAACCATTCACACTCACATTCACACCTATGGTCAATTTAGAGTCACCAGTTAACCTAACCTGCATGTCTTTGGACTGTGGGGGAAACCAGAGCACCCGGAGGAAACCCACGTGGACACGGGGAGAACATGCAAACTCCACACAGAAAGGCCCTCGCCGGCCACGGGGCTCGAACCCAGACCTTCTTGCTGTGAGGCGACAGTGCTAACCACTACACCACCGTGCCACTGTAGATAAAACTGTTAGGGGTTTTTTTATACATCCTGTTGACTTTTGCAAAAAGAGAGAAAACATTTAATTTGGTGTTCTTGTTGAAAGATGATGCACGCTGATGTTTTAATACAGCTTGCCACACTGCACACACGACAGATAATCTGTTTTTACTAGCAAGAGTAATTAATGATTTTTTTTTCTCTGAACAGCAACACACAGTCACCTCGAGGTTAAAACATCGAGAGAAAATAAAGACACCAGCCAGACTCGAATAATGTTTTGTTTTATTTGTGATGTGAGGAAAGAACACCGCTGCTCAAGGTTGAAACGTTAGCCAGGGGATTTATCTACGTATTGTCAAGGCTAAAAATACAATGTGCTATATTTAAAAAAAAAAACAGAAAACATTATCAGGAGAGGATAAGGACAATGGCTACATATCCTTCCTATCACCCAGGATCTCATATTCATATACTTGTTTGTGTTTGTTTCCCTTAACTTGCTAACTAGCTAGCCAAACATTATCACATTATGTTTTAGCTTAGTCACAATACAGGCAACTAAAACATGGGACTGGGGTCATGAATTTATCATTTGTCCACTATTGTATTAAAATTACAGTTAGATTCAAGTTATTCACATTATTATTATGAGTTAATTGGGTTTTTAGATTAAATCACTTGATAAGTTAGTTACCGGTAGGTTTCTAACTATAACAGCCACACCATAACTATAACGATTTTGGTAATTGGTGACCTTCACCACTGTAAAGCCATTTAGAATAAATATATTAGATACTGTGACCATAGTACACAGATGCCTGGGGGTCCCAGGGGAACCCTAAGAACCCTGTGGGGAATTTGAAATAGCATCTTACACACACACACACACACACACACACACACACACACACACACACACACACACACACACACTTCTATCCCTGCTGAAAAATCTAGGTTAGTCTGACCAGTTGCCAAAACCCAAGCCAAGCTGGTCAAACTGGTAGACCATTTGTCAGCTTTGAAGCTCTCTTCCAGCCTCTAGCAAAAAATCAGTAGACATTTCAGATTTTCTAATTGTCTTATTGTTGTATTATTCTCTTAAAAACTATGATGTAGCATTATTTGGAGTAATTCAAAAGCTGTTTCCTTTCTATCAGCTGATAAACATGGTCTACCATTTTTTGTCAGACCAAGCTGGAGTTTTTTTTTTTTTTAGCAGGGGTATACACAACGTTACACCCTCTGAGGCCCAGATTTATCTAAATATTTATTGACTTAATAAAGGAATGAAATACAGTGCCCTCCACTATTATTGGCACCCCTGCATTTAATACTCTGTACACCCTCCCTTTGCCAGTAAAACAGCACTGAGTCTCTCCTGTAACATTTTATAAGGTTGGAGATACAGAGCAGGGCATCTGAGACCGTTCATCTTGACATAATCTCTCCTGATCATCCAGGGTCCGAGGCCCTCTCTTGTGCTCTCTCCTCTTTAGCTCTCCCCACAGGTTTTCACTGGGGTTCAGGTCAGGGGACTGAGATGCCCAGGGCAGAAGCTTGATTCTGTGCTCAGTGAACCATCTGTGTGTTGATTTGGACATTTGGATCACTGTCCTGCTGGAAGATCCAATGGCAGAGGCAGCCAGATTTTGATTTAAAATCTCCTGGTATTTCATGGAGTCCATGATGCAGTGTACCCTCACAAGTTTTCCAGGGCCTTTGGAGGAAAAACAGCTCCAAAACATCACAGAACTTCCACCCTATTTTACAGTTGGGATCAGGTTCTTTTCATCATAGCCATCCTTCTTTTTACACCAAACCCACCTTGAGTGTTTATTGCCAAAAAGTTCTAGTTTTGTTACATCAGACCAGAGAGCACGGTTCCAGTCAAAGTTGTTTTAGCGTTTCACAAACTCCAGGTGATAATGTTTGTGGTTAAATGACAGAAAAGGCTTTTTTTTTCTGGCTGACCTTCCAAATAATCTGTTGGCATGGAGGTGGCATCTGATGGTGGTTTTGGAGACTTGGAAACCCCAAGATTTTACTTTTTCTTGTAATTCACCAACAGTGATCCTTGGGGATTTTTATGCCTCTCTTACCATCCTGTTCACTGTACATGGGGCAAAATAAACTTGGGTTCTCTTCCAGAGCAGTCTGTAACAATTTCAGTTGGTGTCCACTTTTAAAAAATATATATATATATTATTGCCCTAACAGTAGAAATGGAGTCTCTCTCTCTCTCTCTCTCTAGTGCATCTCAAAAAATTAGAATATTGTGAAAAAGTTCAATATTTTCCATCAGTTATTTAAGAAAGTGAAAATGTTATATATTATAGACTCATTACACATAAACTAAAATGTTTCAAGCATTTTTCTATTTTAATTTTAATCAGTATGGCATACAGTACAAAAACATAAAAAAAACCCCATCTCAAAATATTAGAATATTTTCATTTCGAGTTTGAGTAAAACGGTCTGAACACAGTGTATCTTTTGGTCTAGTTCAGTACACACAAGCACAATCATGGGGAAGACTGCTGACTTGACTGTTGTCCAGAAGATGATCACTGATGCCCTCCACAAGGAGGGTAAGCCACAAAAGGTCATTGCTGAAAAGGGTGGCTGGAAAGGGTGCACAAGCAACAGGGATGGTTGCAGTCTTGAGAGGATTGTCAAGAAAAGTTGATTCAAGAACTTGGGAGAGCTTCACAAGGAGTGGACTGAGGCTGGTGTCAGTGTCTCAAGACCCATCATGAACAGACATCTTCAAGAAAGGGGATACAACTTTTGCATTCCTAATATCAAGCTACTCCTGAGCCAGAGACAATGTCAGAAGTGTCTTATTTGGGCTAAGGAGAGAAAGAAATGGACTGTTGCTCAGTGGTCCAAAGTCCTCTTTTCAGATGAAAGTACATTTTGCATTTAATTTGGAAATCACAGTTCTAGAGTCTGGAGGAAGAGTGGAGAGGCACAGAATCCAAGGTGTTTGAAGCCCAGTGTGAAGTTTCCACAGTCTGTGATGATTTGGGGTGCCATGTCATCTGCTGGTGTTGGTCCACTGTATTTTATCAAGTCCAAAGTCAACACAGCCACCTATCAGGAGATTTTAGAGCACTTCATGCTTCCATCTGCTGATGAGCTTTTTGGAGATGCTGATTTCCTTTTCCAGCAGGACTTAGCACCTACCCACAGTGCCAAAACTACTACCAAATGGTTTGCTGACTATGATATTACTGTGCTTGATTGACCAGACAACTTGCCTGACCTGAACCCCATAGAGAATCTATGGGGTATTGTCAAGAGGAAGATGAGAAACACCCGACGCAAAAATACAGATACGCTGAAGGCCACTATCAAAGCAACCTGGGCTTCAATAACACCTCAGCAGTGCCACAGACTGATCACCTTCATGCCACACCGCATTGATATAGTAATTCATGGTAAAGAGCCCCAACCAAGTATTGAGTGTATAAATGAATATACTTTTCAGAAGTTGGACATTTCTGAATTGTAAATTCTTTTTTGATTGATCTTAGGGGATATTCTAATAATTTGAGATACTGGATTTCTGATTTTCATGAGCTATAAGCCATAATCATCAAAATTAAAACAAAAAAGGCTTTAAATATTTCACTTTACATGTAATGAATATAGAATATATGAAAGTTTACCTTTTTGAATTAAATTATGAAAAAAAAGGAACTTTTTCATGGTATTCTAATTTTTTGAGATGCACTATATAGACAGCACGGTGGTGTAGTGGTTAGCGCTGTCGCCTCACAGCAAGAAGGTCCTGGGTTCGAGCCCCGGGGCCAGTGAGGGCCTTTCTGTGTGGAGTTTGCATGTTCTCCCCGTGTCCGCGTGGGTTTCCTCCGGGTGCTCCGGTTTCCCCCACAGTCCAAAGACATGCAGGTTAGGTTAACTGGTGACTCTAAATTGACCGTAGGTGTGAATGTGAGTGTGAATGGTTGTCTGTGTCTATGTGTCAGCCCTGTGATGACCTGGCGACTTGTCCAGGGTGTACCCCGCCTTTCGCCCATAGTCAGCTGGGATAGGCTCCAGCTTGCCTGCGACCCTGTAGAAGGATAAAGCGGCTAGAGATAATGAGATGAGATGAGATATATGGATGTCAACACACTTCTCCCTCATTAGGTTTGTGTGTTTTCTTATCTGTCCCATGTTGATGGATGACTATCCCTGTGTCTGAAATCGCTCACTCATTCACTACTCCCTATCTAGGGAATTACTATATAGTGAGCTCATTGGTAAAATGAAAAAAAAAAAAACGCTTTCAGACACTAGTCCGTCACGCTGGTATTTACGTCATTACTGTTACACAATTAAAACGTGCCAGATCAGTCGGCTGGTGGGTTTTCGAAATAATAAATACATGCATGTATTTTAGTGATAAATCCATATTATACTGAACATATTTCCCACATTAATAAATACAAAGTACCTGCATCTTTCAGTTCTTTTAAATCAAGGCTGAATATTATCTCCTTTGCCGCTGCTTTTTATTAAATCAAATTTGAGACTTTAAATTTCTTTCAGCGTGACCGCAATGCATGATGCGATATATTGCTTTGGTGAGTGACCATCGGTTGTACACTACTTTTCATGATGCATTGTGGGATACTTTGAGTGCACTATATAGGGTGTAAATAATCCTCACTAAGGTTTCGAACAGCACTACAAAATGGAGTCCTCACTATATAGTGCCCTATATAGTGAGTAGGGAGCAATTTCGGACACAGTCTATGGGAATTTGGCCTCTGTGTCACCTCATATTTGTTCCCCAGTTAATCAGGAAGTCATGAATTACAGCTTGAAAGTTCCTACACATTCCAATCAACTCAAAAATACTGTACAATGTAAACGGGAAACATGCATCAGTGTTCAGTATCATTTCTGGGGTGTGAATAATAGTGGGACATGCATTTTTGTTGAAAATAATTATTTCTGGATGAGGGATTTGTTTTTCTCTGAATAAATTCATTTCAATTAAAGGTTAAATTCTAATTTTTTTCAGTGTGAGATGAAGTGACTTCACCAAAAGGTGGATTTTTTTCTCTCATCCTTTTTTACTGATCTTTACAAGGGTGCCAATACTCATGGAGAGCACTGTTGCTTCAGGTCAGATCAGGTTATAATAATAATAATAATAATAATAATAATAATAATAATACATTAGGAATCTTTTTGGCCTGAATTCAAACATCGAAATGCCAACATCTGGTTCTTATGAAGTTGCCATACAGCTTGAGGTGGTGCTCAGGTAAAACGACTTCCTATTGGACAGCGTTGCTGCACATTCATACTACCAGGTCCAGGCCTTCCTGAAGAGTATATTGCAATCTGATGACATCGGCTTTCATTTTATCTGAGAAAATGGTGAGATTTAAATACATAAAACAAGCCTGTGGGTCATTGCACTCAGTAACTCTCAGATCCATGGATAGATGAGCTGAGATTGTTATTTTTTTATTTTTATTTTTTTAAATCTAGTAGTGGTTCATGTTTTTGTCTGAGGACATACAGAAGTGCAGAAGGTTGTGGTCTGCTGATGGAGCTCTTTGTGGTCTGTATGAGTTTTTTTTTTTGTTTGTTTAACAGTGACTGGGCTGTTCAGTGAGCTGAGTAATATTGTGCAAAGGACACCATATGCTACCGGGTTCCTAGAATATGGAAGTAATAATGTTTTCGGTGATCTAATATGACTAGGCCCTACAGGGGATTGGTTGGGAACAGAAGAGAGAGAAATATTACACATACATACACACAACCATAAACTTAGGGCCCTGTGGTCATCATTACTTTGTAATCATTTTTCTCCAGACGCACTCGCGCTATGATGAGTATTGATGATGATTGAGTTGATGGCTACCATATGTGGGACACACAGATTTGTACAAACCCTCACACACACATACGGTATGCATGCCTTCATATAAAATGATACACACTGTCGTTAAAACCTATGATTTACCTTTACTCAAAAATGCTCTCACACACACACTACTCAACTTTTGATCCACAGCAACAGTTATTTTTCTATTGACTACTTTACCAACTGAATTTTCTCTTTGTTAATTTAAAAGTTGACCTGGGAAAACTAATCTAAAACTTTGGCCTGGAGTGAAATCAATTAGGAGATAATCCTGTCTAATCAGATTTGTTCCAGCGGCGAGTCTCCATGGCTAAAACCCAAGACTGGCCCACTTGACTTAATGTCACAGCGGGAGCTGTGTTGCCATGGGGATCTTTTCTGAAGGTCAGGGAGAAGGTTTTTTTTTTTTTTTTAATCGAACTGGTTGTAATTTGACCATTTCAAAAGGTGTCCAGCCGTCTGCATATCAAATAGTGAAGACGAGGAAAAAGGCAAGACATTGTAATGGTGCTGTTTGAGGGATGGTGGGGGTGAGACGCGGACATAAAAAGTCTGCCACAGATCTCTCTCCAATATGACAGGAGAAAGTCGAGGTGAAGAAAGGTGGAGGTTGAAACTCGACCCTCTCTCTCTCTCTTGCTCTCTCTCTCTCTCTCTGATTGCACCTGTAGGCGGTGTTGTCAGCGAGCGGCTGATGAAAAGACGAGTGCTTATGTAGTCACCAGGAGTTCTCCATCCTAATCTCTCATTCTTTCACACACTGGCCACTGATTTCTCTCTATTTTTCCATCATCTCTTTCTTTTCCATTTACATTTTCTTCACCTTTTCTACTTCCCTCTACATAACACTTTTTTCTCCTTTTCTCTCTCCACTCTGTTGCATGGAAAAAAAAAAAAGCCCAGCCTGTTAGTTAATAGTGGCTCTGATGACAAGTGCAGCTGGTTTTTGGTTGGAAAAGAAAAAAAGAGGTATAAAACTGATAAGGCGGGAGAGAGTGATGGCGTGCAGAAAGTAGGAGGGAGAGAACAGATTAGCGTTTGCATAGCTTGCTGGCGGCTAAGTTGGTGTTTATTTCACATGATTAACCTGCATCTATTACTGTGTGTTATCACAGACATATCTGATTACAGTGATGTACAGTTTACACTCAGTCTTATGTTCCCTCCACATGCCCTCAGCTCCTCATACAAGTGTCTGGGAATCTCTATGTGATTCATAGATGGTTTTATTGCCCTCAGTCACAGTGGTACTGAGGTGGTCTGAGCTGTGTGCTGTCTGTAACTGGAGAGCGTATGGATTATCCCATCTATTCCTTTCAGCTCCGTCTATCCCACGACACATGAAAGACAGGAAAAGCCTTATATGGAAGCTGACAAGCTGATAACTTGAAGCTGCTACAAGTGTGCCAGAAGTGGTGAGGTATAAATAAAGTGTCCACTAGCTCTGCTTTCTGGGAAATGACTCAAGTAATACGTAACAGATGAGTGTTTTAAGGTAGTTAATTTTATACGTACTGAAAAAGTAGACTGTATGTCATACACAACATGTTGTCATTTGCAGGATGGATGTTAGATGTTCGGATGACTTTACATTAATGCAGACCTGCCACCAACATGTATGGTTTAGCAGGAGCATTAAAGGACATGGGACATGAAACATAAATGCACGCTATATCAGTTTCTTTCCATTAAAAATATGAATTAATTGCATCAACAAATACAAAATCATCTATTAAATTCAGCAAAATCGTTATATTCGTGATGACTATATGGCATTTCTGCTCGAGCTCCGATATGCATATTTTACAACCGGAAGAGCCGCTGTCACGTGATCATACGTCACAAAAACTTTCGGGCACAGCACAAGCGGGTAGATGAATGGAGAAGTGAATGACAAGAAAATTGTTTTTATAGTCTTTAACGTGGGCGGCACGGTGGTGTAGTGGTTAGCGCTGTCGCCTCACAGCAAGAAGGTCCTGGGTTCGAGCCCCGGGGCCGGCGAGGGCCTTTCTGTGTGGAGTTTGCATGTTCTCCCCGTGTCCACGTGGGTTTCCTCCGGGTGCTCCGGTTTCCCCCACAGTCCAAAGACATGCAGGTTAGGTTAACTGGTGACTCTAAATTGACCGTAGGTGTGAGTGTGAATGGTTGTCTGTGTCTATGTGTCAGCCCTGTGATGACCTGGTGACTTGTCCAGGGTGTACCCCGCCTTTCGCCCGTAGTCAGCTGGGATAGGCTCCAGCTTGCCTGCGACCCTGTAGAAGGATAAAGCGGCTAGAGATAATGAGATGAGAGAGATGAGTCTTTAACGTACATCGAACATCATGGTGTATTGTGCTGCTTATGGTTGCAATAATTCCAATGGGAAATGCCCTGGAGTAAGTTTTTTTGCATTCCCCAAGGACCCGAAGCTGAGGAAAGTGTGGGCTCACTACTGCCGTAGAAAAAACTTTGCACCTACTGTTTCCCACAAACTGTGTTTGGACCATTTCACTGAGGATTCTTTCAACATTAATACTCGGGGACTGAGCGATATTAATTGCCAAGCCAAATTTAAGAGGCCGTATAGCCGGGTTCATGGAGGCAGTGATAGCGCCATAATATACAGGGCCTAACATTCCTACAACTGTAGAGACAGTCAAGAAATCCTGTAACATTAATGGACATTTAAATAAATGTTATGTTGGTAAGTTTAACTTTTCTTAATTTTCATCTCTTTCGCCAAATGGCGTAGTGTTGTTGGCTGTGTGATGGCGTTTCGCCATTTTGAATGTTTTCATCTCGGACTCTGGAAGCATTGTATCTCAATCAATCTCGAAAAATATCAGCAAAAAAAAAAAAAACTAGCTTGCAACGTACTTTAGCTAGATCTATGATGAACTTTCAATGTATGATACAAAAATAATACTTCTTTCAACAGATCATTAGCCTTTGAGCAGAATTGTTTTTAACTTACCAGGAAGTGTTATCGAGCCGACTGCTTTCAGTTTCATGGGGATTGAATGAACTCTCACTCTCAGAATCATCTGACCCGTCAGAGTAAAGACAAGATCCATGTTCATGTGAATTTCCAGCTATCGGTTCGAATTGATAGGGTCTAACTTCACATCTCTGTGAAACATCGGGAATGTCACTGTCGATGGTGTCCATTTCGGTAACCTGTTTACATTAGACACCCAAGCGCTGGCTCCTTGGAAAGTGTTTGTGACGTCACGGGTCACGTGACCACCTAGCTAATTAACGAATCATTGTTTTACGCTGATGTATAAAAAAGTTGAATAATGTGATGATTTTCACATTTCTGACGCCCTGCAGTGATTTAGATGGCATTTCTTATGTCCTTTATACATAATTATACCCAGAAAAAAATCCATGTCCCATGTCCTTTAACATGTTGAGAACGACATTTCGTTTTTCTGTATGCTGTGTATGTGGAAGAATGACAAAGTTGAGCTAAGTTGATTTTTCTTCCCCCCTGTTACGGTGATTTGGGAGATACCTGAAAAATTCAAAACTGATTGCAAATCAAATTCACACGGTGCAAAAGCAGTTCACTAATTCAGAGGCATGTACTTCTTGAAGTAGAAACTTTGCTTCACGCCAGCTTTATCGAGGAGAACTCTGACCTGTGAATTCATGAGCTTTAGTTCTGTGAGCCAATACAAATCAAGAAGTTGGGATTGTGGGCTCCTTGGAGCTGCTTATTATTAATTATGATTCACCCTGAACGTTTGCCTCACTGTTTTTTAATGTTGCTTGGCACACACCTGAATTAATCAGCATGGCTACAATCCACTATCAGAATTAATATAGCATTGAAGCATACAAATCTATTTTATGATGTTCATGCTAACAGTTCGTGATTCCAAAAAAATCAGTCTGGATCTTAGGAAGAGAAATTTAAATCAGTTAACTGAATACAAAAACGTATGTGTGTGTGTGTGTGTGTGTGTGTGTGTGTGTGTGTGTGTGTGTGCGTGTGTGTGTAAATATTAGACACAAGTATTTTACTGGGAAATATGCCACTCATATTTTTCATACGAATTACATCTGGGGCATTGAGTAACATATTTTTCCAATATCTTCACTCATGAGGATATCGATGAATTGTTTTGATAAATTGGTGTATGCTTTTCTTGCAAATGTGTCGATAATAAAAAGAAAATCACACATTGGCTTGAAGATATGAAGTTTATCTACTCATGTTGAAAAATATATTTATCATATGAAATACATCATGGATCTGAGTGACACATTTAAATAATATTGGCTGGCTTTTTTCATGGTATAGCAGATATATTCCATTCAGCTAGCATGATATTGAACAAGTCTTTGACAAAATATACCATGAAAAAAGCCATTATTATTATTATTATTATTATTATTATTATTATTATTTTACATACACACTCTCTCCATATCAGCATTCTCGAAGGCCACCGCTAGTTTACCTGCGACTCGGTGCTGTTAACACGGCAGTCCAGTTACCTTCCAGCCGGTGTACCCTTCATCACTAGTGTTAGTGAAGGCCAACACTAGTGCAGTCTAGCCAGTGCTACTGAGAGCTCCGAGCACAGGCTAACAACCAAGAAACTAAGATTTCTGTCTCCAGACTCTTCTCCCACACACACGACACAGTATTTTTCATGCAGACTTAACTATTCATTTCCCTGTGTAATTTACTGAGTTACTTTTAAAATCAGCATCAACAAGTACACACAACGGCGCGACCTGGCAGCCAAAATTCTCTCAAAATCTTCTGTATTTAACGAAGCAAATGTTTGGCCATGTTTGTTTACTAATTGTTACAGTCGCTCTCTAACACGGAAGTTTTATGTTTCCGACATGTGACGTCATGTTGTCTTGTAACAATATTGCATGCTCTATACTGCATTGAGTAGAGGGATGTAATACACGTAGGATAAGCGATATGATAACAATATTGCATGCTATCGAACCAAATGAATGAAACCCGCTAGAAGAGAATGGAATACGTTTTTATTCTGTGGAAAATGTGTCATGTATGTATAATACTTTCTGATATTTCACTCTGATGACGTCACTCCCAGTGTTTTCCCGCTGACTGGACACGCATTGTCAAAATGGCAAACCGGTTCAAAATTAAAATTCTCTTGATTAACTTGTGTATTTTTTTGTGGATGTGTCCAGATAATATAAAGGACATTACACAGTGGTGCAAAGATGTGAAGTTTATCTTCTCGTCTTAAAATTTTTTTCCAAGCATATATACTGTACATAGACACGCACCATAATTTCATTTTTTATTTATAATTATTTCCTGTTCCTGTTTTGAAAGTTAATTGATTTGTTTGTTGGTTTCCTTTCATGTCAGTAAAACCTTTCACAGTTGTAGGCAGGGTCATTTTCAACATCCGACACGAATTAACTGTAGAACCACCTTGTACCTGTGTTCATTTTAAAGCTAAAGTCAACTTAAACACTCATGGGTATAAATCCAAATGTTTTTACAGGTTGCAGTTCAATATCGTACAACCCATACATTTTTAAATTATTAATGCTGTTATCATCGACCCCTGCCATCCAGCATCATATGTTAGGGTTTTTGTTGTAAAATTCAGCCTTTCCCTCGTCCTGCTAAAAATTCTTGCAAGCAATGTTGGCAGCTCTGTAACTTCTCAGACATATAACTCTAACTCAGTACAGATCAAATAACTCTAACTTTGCCAGATATTCATTCAGCTTCAGTAAACACGTTACTCTGGGACCTTGTCAAGATGGCCATGGTTACTTGGGAATCTTGGAAACACTTGGCATGTGGTATGTACACACATACACAGACACCTTTACACCCTAGGGGAGCATACCTTCTTGTTTTTGCAAGGTGGGCAGACAAACAGAGAACCCGGAGGAAACCCATTTCTGCATGAAGAGCATGCAAAACTCTCGAGAAAGTAACCGGAGCTCACGATCAAACCAGGGACCCCGAAGCCGTGAGGCAGAAACGCTACCTGCTGCACCATAATGCCACCTTTTATCAGATATAAAGAGCTGAAATGATCTGGGGCGCAATACTTAGCTCGTGCTTAGCTCAGCTGAATGATTCATTTAGTAACTCAATTTGTATGCTGATTTGTTGAATTCTGCTGGTTCAATATTGTCGCAAGGAACAAAGAGGTCTGGGGAAATTTATCAAAGTAATCACAACCAATCTGCTTATGAAGGAAAATAAACAAAAGTTAACAGAAACCTTTATATTCAATGCAAGTGCAAATGTTACATAAAACACACAATAACAAGGAATTGACATATCAAGCATATTTTGGGTTTTTAACCCCCTTTTTTTGTTTACCACATACAGTGTCTTGCAAAAGTATTCATCCCCCTTGGTGTTTGTCCTGTTTTGTCGCATTACAAGCTGGAATTAAAATGGATTTTTGGATGGTCAGCACCAATTGATTTACACAACATGCCTACCACTTTAAAGGTGAAAACTGTTGTTTTATTGTGACACAAGCAATAATTAAGATGAAAAAACAGAAATCTGGAGTGTGCATAGGTATTCACCCCCTTTCATATGAAACCCCTAAATAAGAGCTGGTCCAACCAATTCACTTCATAAGTCACATAATTAGTTGATTAAGATCCACCTGTGTGCAATCAAAGCGTCACATGATCTGTCACAGGATGTCTGTATAAATCATCCTGTTCTGGAAGGACCCTGACTCTGCAACACTACTAAGCAAGCAACATGAAAACCAAGGAGCCTCCAAACAGGTCAGAGACAAAGTTGTGGAGAAGTATAGATCAGGGTTGGGCTATAAAAAATATCCCACAGAGCACCATTAAATCCATTATAGCAAAATGGAAAGAATATGGCACCCCTACAAACCTGACAAGAGAAGGCCGCCCACCAAAACTCACAGACCGGGCAAGGAGGGCATTAATCAGAGATGCAACAAAGACACCAAAGATGACACTGAAGGAGCTGCAAAGATCCACAGTGGAGATGGGAGTATCTGTCCATAGGACCACTTTAAGCCATACACTCCACAGAGTGGGCTTTATGTAAGAGTGGCCAGAAAAACGCCATTGTTTAAAAAAACATGTTTGGAGTTTGCCCAACAGCATGTGGCAGACTCCCCAAACACATGGAAGAAGATTCTCTGGTCAAATGAGACTAAAATTAACCTTGTTGGCCGACATGGGAAATGCCATGTGTGGTGCAAACCCAATACCCTAAGAACACCATCCCTACAGTGAAGCATGGTGGTGGCAGCATCATGCTGTGAGGATGTTTTTCATCTGCAGGGACAGGAAAGCTGGTCAGGACTGAAGGAAAGATGGATGGCACCAAATACAGGGCAATTCTGGAGGAAAACCTGTTTGAGTCAGCCAGAAGTTTGAGACTGGGATAAAGGTTCATGTTGCAGCAGGACAATGACCCTAAACATACTGCTAAAGCTACACTGGAGTGGTTTAAAAGGAACCATTTAAATGTCTTGGAATGGCCTAATCAAAGCCCAGACCTCAATCCAATTGAGAATCTGTGGCATAACTTGAAGATTGCTGTACACCAACGCAACCCATCTAACTTGAAGAAGTTGGAGCAGTTTTGCCTTGAGGAATGGACAAAAATCCCAGTGGCTAGATGTGCTAAGCTAATAGAGACATACCCCAAGAGACGTGCAGCTGTAATTGCAGCAAAAGGTGGCTCTACAAAGTATTAACTTTGGGGGGTGAATACCTATGCACACTCCAAATTTCTGTTTTTCCATCTTAATTATTGTTTGTGTCACAATAAAAAAACACAATTTTCACCTTTAAAGTGGTAGGCATGTTGTGTAAATCAAATGGTGCTGACCCTCCAAAAATAAATTTTAATTCCAGCTTGTAATGTGACAAAACAGGACTTACACACTTTTTGCACAATACTATTTGTATGAAAAGTTATAAAGGTTAGCCTAGCTTTTTTTTTTTTTTAAGTGCTTACTCTTTGTAGTTTATAATGAGCAACTTTTAATTGAAGTATTTGTAAGTGCATTTCCCCCCTATTTTTTGTCATGGCCAATTCCCACCCATCATACAGATCTCCCCTATCACACATCACCCCTTTCACATGAGGGTGAAGGCACGCGACCCCACCTGACTGCATCTTTTCGAACTGTTGCTTATGCAACATTGGGTGGGGGTGGTGTAACACACACAGAGGAAAGTGCTATCCGGACAGTTCCATACGCATGAGCTCACAGACACCCATGATTGGCGAGCGTCACTGTAATTGACAGGGGAGAGAGAACATCACCCCTTCCTGAGAGCACAGGCCCCATTTTGCTCTCTTAGGCTACATCCACACGACAATGGCAACGAGATTTTTTTTTTAAATATCGCGTCCACATGGGCAACAGATCAGTAAAATATCAGGTACATATTGCAACGCAACGCTTGCTGAAAACGATGCAATACATACCTCTACGTGCGCTGTAAGACGGTCCCATCGGAGACACCAGAACAATAGAAGAAGTAGACGCATGCACATAAACCCCTTCTTCTGTAGCATTAGCCACATAAAGTTTTGATTATTAATCAGTAGCGTAAAACGAAAGATGCGGAAAGAGGAATGAATGGGGGTAGATGGAAGCCGGTACGCCAACATTCTGATATCCTCCAGAATTCTTTAATGGTCCGGAATAAATTGAATGCTACACGTTGATGGATTACTTTGTTCTTCTACGCCCTTTTTGAGGAATGTATTGTCGGACTTAAACCAACATCTGAAGAGGTGAGATCGTTCCTTTTTTTTTCCTATTTTTGCTGGCGGGATTGTTTTTGTTTTTGGAAAGCGCACAGGCGGTGCGCGGTTTGGTACTGCTTCCGCAGTGTTTGGACTAAAGACTCTGCCCTAAGGGCTATTCTCTCTCTCTCTCTCTCTCTCTCTCTCTCTCTCTCTCTCACTTTGCACCATTACGCAATAAATATTCACAGTGAAAATATTTTGTAAGCGTGTTTCATGAACCAAGTTATAGGATTTGTTGACAACTCGCATCGAGTTCGTTACACTTCTACCCGGCGTGAAGCACTGACAGTCATGTGGTTGTGACATCATCGTAAACAAATCCGTTCTACTCATCCAGACAACTTCGCAACGGCGCCGTTGCCAGATTTTTCCACTCTGGAACCCGTTCTCGAAAGATTTCTTTTTGGGGCACCCAAAACGCCGGTGCCGTGTGGACGCCAGGCCGAAACGATAAACAATTTTATCAGATTCATCTGAATCCATTGCCGTGTGGACAGGGCCTTAGGCTCCCAGCCACAGATGGCTGTGGTATCATCAGTATTCAAACAAGCAATCTCTGGATGATTAGGTGAACGCTTTTCTGTTGCGCAACTTCTAAATCCTTATTTGTATCTTTTCACTTTTTCTGTCATGTCCTTAAGCTTTTTGACCTACATGTTCTAAAAGGAAATTCTTCTCTCTGTTTACTATGAACTATTTAACAGTTATTCCATGAAATCAAGCCATATATGAGCTGAAAGATGAGGAGCTGATAGCGAGATTACAAGGCGCTTGTTTTACGATTACAAGATTACAAGGCATTTGTTTGTATGATGAGATTGTTTTGTTCTTACCACAGTCACTGGATTTTGTGAAACAGAACATTTTAATTGTTATTTTTTGCAAATTCGATAAATAAAAACTTTATACAAAACGTCCGACAAAATCATTTCCACGTATAATGGAAACAAACCGGTGAAATGACTGGAGCAATTTGTGAAAAATGCTATAATAATAATAAGGGCGGCACGGTGGTGTAGTGGTTAGCGCTGTCGCCTCACAGCAAGAAGGTCCTGGGTTCGAGCCCCGGGGCCGGCAAGGGCCTTTCTGTGTGGAGTTTGCATGTTCTCCCCGTGTCCGCGTGGGTTTCCTCCGGGTGCTCCGGTTTCCCCCACAGTCCAAAGACATGCAGGTTAGGTTAACTGGTGACTCTAAATTGAGCGTAGGTGTGAATGTGAGTGTGAATGGTTGTCTGTGTCTATGTGTCAGCCCTGTGATGACCTGGCGACTTGTCCAGGGTGTACCCCGCCTTTCGCCCGTAGTCAGCTGGGATAGGCTCCAGCTTGCCTGCGACCCTGTAGAAGGATAAAGCGGCTAGAGATAATGAGATGAGATAATAATAATAATTCTTGAAAAATAAAAAAGAAACGTCCTTACCATCAAATTTTTTTTGTATTTTTTTGTTTTCGAGTAGAATTTTTATTTTGTCTTTGGTTGGTTCAGCAACACTCTCTGCCATTTTGTTTTTCTCTACTCACGGTATATGAGCTGATATCCTAGTATCAGAGTAGCCAATCAGAGCGCGCGATTGCTCATATCCAGTGAATGTGGATAGAATAATTTAAACTACTGTATCAATTTAAACAGTAGTAAATGCTACCAACTGAGAATCTAGTGTCCATTGGTCAATTTCCCTGTTCTGTGGTGTCCAAGATGTCAAGAAAATCCGACAGAAACAGTCTTTATTTGGGGTTCATCAGAAGATGACAGGCGTCTGATAATTACTTTTGAACATGAATTGGATTATAATTGGTTAATTCTGAGCACAGTCACATGTTAGTTTATTGGTTGCTAGATCACTATAAAAGTGGAACAAGATCTAACTTGATTTATCTGGATTTCATTTTTTACATCAAAAAATCCTGCAGTTTTAACTGGGGCGTGTCGACTTTTTATATTCACTGTATTTCTCAGAACATTTGTTCTCTATTTCTCTATTTGTTTATTTCTGATCTATTTTGTAGTGATTTATACTCTCGATGTGTATTATGTACATAATGGAAACACACACACTATGCATCCAAACCTAAAAATGATTTGCAGTTAAAAGCACCAAAGTCCCAGTTGGGAAAGGGTCAGATTGGATTACTTTAGCAACTGTTTCAGCAAATGAGGTATGTTTATAATCCTCTCAGTCAGTGGGCCTCAGTGGGCTGTGATGTCGCTATAGCAGCTCTGGGCTCAGGCTTTAAATATAACTTTTTTTTTTAACACAAGGAATGTTAAGTGAGTGGCAGGAAACATAAGGTTTCTTTCTTTTTCATTTTTTGACCACAGTATCAGGGATACCATCGAGCAAACCACGGCCCACCCAAGGAAGGCAGCATGGTGAAGCAGCATTGTGTTTTCTTTGGGTTTTACACTGTGGATTGTACAGAGTTTTTCTCAGCCTGCAGCTCCTCGGCCCTGCTGCTTCAAACCCAGCGCTTTACTGTCTGATTCTGATCTGCACTGACCTCAGATCAGTACAGGCACGCTCAGAGTGAACACTGCATAAAAGTTTATAGACCTGGAGTCAGGTTTAGCACTGCTTTAGAATTTAGAGATGGTATGCTGGGCATGATACACACTCCCCAAAGAAAACAATACATCATACATCACCCTGCCTGGGTTTTTTCATTCCCTGCAGGAACTCTTGTACTGTAGAGGATTTGTAATGTGGCAAGGGAAAAACACACACACACACACACACACACACACACACAGAGGATATTGCACAAGTATATTTCACTAGTAAGCAAAGCGAACGAGTAAAATATTTTCAACATCAGAAGATAAGCTTCATATCACGCCACTGTGTAATGTTCTTTATATTATATGGACACATCCACAAAAAAGAAAAAAAAACACAGGTTAATCAAAGGAATTTTAATTTTGAACCGGTTCACCATTTTGACAACGCGCATCAATTCAGCGGGAAAACACTGGGAGTGATGTCATCAGAGTGAAATATCGGGGATTGTTATCCATACAGGACACTTTTTCAACGGAATAAAAACGTGTTCTATTCCCTTCTAGTGGGTTTCATTCATTTGGTTTAATAGCATGCAATATTGTTAGCATATCGCTTATCCTACGTGTATTATGTCACTCTACCCAATGGATACTGCATGTTGTCAAGACAGCATGAGGTCACACGTCGGAGATGTGAAACTTCCGCACTAGCAAGCGACAGTGATGATTTGTAAACAAACATGACCGCCAGATTTGCTTCGTTAAAAATGGAAGATTTTGAGATAATTTTGGCTGTCAGATTACTCTGTTGTGTGTGGCTGTCGATGTTGATTTTAAAAGTAAGTAAGTAAATTACACAGGGAAAATAATAATAATAATAATATTCTGCTTGACTGCACTAGCATTGGCTTTCGCTAACATTACACCAGCTGGAAGGTAACTGGACTGCTGCGCTAACAGCACCGAGTCGCAGGTAAGCTAGCGTACCAGTACCAGTCAAAAGTTTGTACAACCCTACTCATTCATAGTTTTTTTTTTCTGTATTTTGACTATTTTCTACATTGTAGAGCACCACTGAAGACATCAAAACTATGAAATGACATATGATACATATATGGAATTATGTGGTAAAGAAAAATGTGTTAAAAGAAAACAATATACGTTTCATATTTTAGATTCTTCAAAGTAGCCACTGTTTACCTTGATGATACTTTGTACACTATTGGCATTATCTTAACCAGCTTCACGAGGTAGTCACCTGTAATGCTTTTCAATTAACAGGTGCCTCGTCAAAAGTTAATTATTGGACAAGTTTCTTTCCTTCTTAATGTGTTTGAGATCAAACAATAAATAGTAAATAATAAAAATACAGTAAATAGCCCTATTCCACAACTGTAGTAATCCATATTATGCCAAGAACTGCTCAACTAAGTAAAGAGAAATGACATCTATCATTACTTTAAGACATGAAGTGACTTTTTTAATGAATAAAAATAAAGAAAAACCATTGAATTTTATATATATATATATATATATATATATATATATATATATATATATATATATAGAGAGAGAGAGAGAGAGAGAGAGAGAGAGAGAGAGCAGCAGCTACAATTATCGAAACCTTAACAATCTTTTGGCCGGTGCAAAAGTAGAAAATACTTTCAGTACGTATATTGTGCATGAATAATTACTCAAACTTCCACTGGAAAAAAATTTCCAATTACTCAGTGTATCAGATCACGTGACACCGTTCTACAATTATTGACCTTTGTCCACAGTTATCAACACCCAGATGATTATTTATTAAAAAATAATAATAATCAGTATGTGGTATTAAGTTAACAAAACATAGTTTTTATTTAAAATTTGTTTTACATAGACGTATATTTAGCACAAAATATCTTTTATATAAATATATGGATGTCGGTGCTTACGTAAATCTCATCTCATCTCATTATCTCTAGCCGCTTTATCCTTCTACAGGGTCGCAGGCAAGCTGGAGCCTATCCCAGCTGACTACGGGCGAAAGGCGGGGTACACCCTGGACAAGTCGCCAGGTCATCACAGGGCTGACACACAGACACAGACAACCATTCACACCTACGGTCAATTTAGAGTCACCAGTTAACCTAACCTGCATGTCTTTGGACTGTGGGGGAAACCGGAGGAAACTCACGCGGACACAGGGAGAACATGCAAACTCCACACAGAAAGGCCCTCGCCGGCCACGGGGCTCGAACCCAGGACCTTCTTGCTGTGAGGCGACAGCGCTAACCACTACACCACCGTGCCGCCTGCTTACGTAAATGAGGAAGTAATTCGAATGTTTGTAAACAAATGAACTGATAATGTTGAACCTGTCAGAAAATCTTTTTGTTCCACTTTCGACCCACTTTCTAAGTGTTTTCGAAGATCACATTTTGTTAATCATTCATTGTTGTTTGTATTAATTTCTAGTTTTGTAGTTTACCAATAAACATCAACAGGGAATTGATATTGTAACCACATGAACATCCAGGTCGAAGGTCGCATCTCATTCCTCGAACCAAAATATAAAATGTCTACGGATATTGTAATATGTGGTAGATATTTACAACAAACTGCAAAAAATATATATTTTCTGAATGGAATAGAAAAATCTGAATATTTCAAGCAGGTAATTGTTTATATGCTCAGAATTTAATTCTGCTCTAATTCTATTTACTGCAATCGGATTCCAAATACTCTGTAAACATTCCATTCTGTTATGAATCAGGAAAAAAATTTATTATAAATCACAGCACTTTTATTTTTTTAAAGTACTTCATCAACTTCAACAATGTTACACAAAGATCGATCCATAACAGCTGTAAATGTCACTTAATTCCACAGCGTGTGATAATGGTGGACACCGGTGAAAGTGGTCACTATTATCGACACCTCACGTGACTTCTCAAACGCACGTTTAGATACAAAATGGCGACTGTCAAATGAAAGAGTAAGAAACATTGCAGGTTTCAACAAGGAGATCATGAAATGTCAGTGAATTTAATAAGTAAAAACATGTCCATGATCTTTCCACCATGCTTACCTGCGATGATAATGTCTGGGTTTTCCTCAAATTGCTGATCGTGCTGAAAAAAAAAATCCATCTTAGGTAAAGAGCTGTGTCATCAGACGACAAAATCAAAGGGCGAGGGGGGTCTTCTGGTTGATTAACCAATAATAACTGTTGTAACTGAAACTCACCTTTGTAATTTATTTTTATTTTTATTGGTAAACCTGAAAGGTGTCAATAATTATGGACTGTTGATAATTGTAGCTATATATATATATATATATATATATATATGGGGCGGCACGGTGGTGTAGTGGTTAGCACTGTCGCCTCACAGCAAGAAGGTCCGGGTTCGAGCCCCGTGGCCGGCGAGGGCCTTTCTGTGTGGAGTTTGCATGTTCTCCCCGTGTCCGCGTGGGTTTCCTCCGGGTGCTCCGGTTTCCCCCACAGTCCAAAGACATGCAGGTTAGGTTAACTGGTGACTCTAAATTGAGCGTAGGTGTGAATGTGAGTGTGAATGGTTGTCTGTGTCTATGTGTCAGCCCTGTGGTGACCTGGCGACTTGTCCAGGGTGTACCCCGCCTTTCGCCCGCAGTCAGCTGGGATAGGCTCCAGCTTGCTTGCGACCCTGTAGGACAGGATAAAGCGGCTAGAGATAATGAGATAAGAATTATATATATATATATATATATATATATATATATATCCCCCCCACACACACAGGGAGTGTGTATGATGCACGGCATCCTATCTCTAAGTTCTGAAGCAGTGCTAAACCTGACTCGAAGTCAGTAAACTTCTACACAGTGTTCACTCTGAGAGTGCTTGTGCTGATCTGAGGTCAGTCCAAATCAAAATGAAAGCATCCCACACCCAGTGACACTCATCAGAGGCAACAAAGGAACTCACAAAGCCCCAAAATTCATCTGAAAACTTTTTTTGCCCACAAAAAATTCCCAAAGCTACAAGAGCTCTTCAGGACCAAATTGTCTCCCCTTCTGTCCCCTCTTCTCTCACTCTCACTCTCGCTTTCAGCTCTGAAAGAAAAAGAGAAAAAGTAAATGAATCACCCGTCCACCCCCTCACACACACACACACACACACACACACACACACACACACACACTCCCACCGATTCTTTATTGAGGCAGCTGCACCCTTTGACCTCTGCGTCTGTGGAATGTGTGTATGTGTGCATGTGTGTGTGCGTGCGTGCATGCTTGTGTGTGAGGCAAGAGGGGGTCTCTCTTTCTCCGTACAACAAAGCTTGTCAGCTCGACAAAGGCAACAGAGAGTAGTGTGTGTTCAGAAAGCCAGTGGGCCATGTTAGCATGCTAAAGCAGAGAGAAGAGGAAGAGGAATAGGACTGAAGAAGAGATATGGGATATTTGTTTTGTCTAGTCATGCTCATAAATATACGATTTTTCACTGCCAAGGGAAGTAGAAAACCTGTGTGTGTGTGTGTGTGTGTGTGTGTGAGGGCTGAAATGCAGCATCATGATGTTCAGCGACTCACTGTTATGAATGACATTAGCAATGTCAGCCGAAACCCCTGCAAAACTCTCCATTCAGAGGTTTTGTGTGTGTGTGTGTGTGTTAATATTATTAGTGGATTGTTTTATGAAGCAGGAGCTGAACTAAGCCTAGCTGAACTAAGCCTGACGTCCCCACTGAGCTCTAACATAATGCACTACAACCCACTGAGTCATACGCCTACTCCCACAACACAATATAGGATGGCCATTAAACTCACACACACACACACACACACACACACACACACACACACACAAAACTTTTATTGACATAATTATTAATGCAGTTATATTAATGCCCTGCCTAGTCCTCAATCTAGTTGGTACCTTTTGGCTCTTTAGTTTTATAAATAAAAGCTGCATTTTTAGTTTTGTTTAAAAATGAAAAGAAAGAATCCACTAAGTCAAACTTATCATGTTTTCCTATCTTTGTGGGGACAAAACATGCCATACCTTATCGTGCCATCCATCCACCCATTATCTATATCGCTTATCCATCAGGGCTGCAGGGGAAGCTAGAGCCAATCCCAGCTGACATTGGGCAAGAGGCAGGGCACACCCTAGGCAGGTCGCCAATCTATTACAGGGCTTACACAGAGACAAACAACCATTCACACTCACATTCACACCTCCAATGTCTTGCAAAAGTATTCATCCCCCTTGGTGTTTGTCCTGTTTTGTTGCATTACAAGCTGGAATTAAAATGGATTTTTGGATGGTCAGCACCAATTGATTTACACAACATGCCTACCACTTTAAAGGTGCAAATTGTTGCTTTATTGTGACACAAACAATAATTAAGATGAAAAAAACAGAAATCTGGAGTGTGCATAGGTATTCACCCCCTTTCGTATGAAACCCCTAAATAAGAGCTGCTCCAACCAATTCACTTCATAAGTCACATAATTAGTTGATTAAGATCCACCTGTGTGCAATCAAAGTGTCACATGATCTGTCACATGATGTCTGTATAAATCATCCTGTTCTGGAAGGACCCTGACTCTGCAACACTAAGCAAGCAACATGAAAACAAAGGAGCCTCCAAACAGGTCAGAGACAAAGTTGTGGAGAAGTATAGATCAGGGTTGGGTTATAAAAAAAATCCCAGACTTTGAATATCCCACAGAGCACCATTAAATCCATTATAGCAAAATAGAAAGAATATGGCACCACTACAAATCTGACAAGAGAAGGCCACCCACCAAAACTCACAGACCAGGCAAGGAGGGCATTAATCGGAGATGCAACAAAGACACCAAAAATAACACTGAAGGAGCTGCAGAGATCCACAGCGGAGATGGGAGTATCTGTCCATAGGACCACTTTAAGCTGTACACTCCACAGAGCGGGGCTTTATGGAAAAATGGCCAGGAAAAAAGTAATTGCTTAAAGAAAACACGTTTGCAGTTTGCCCAGCAGCATGTGGCAGACTCCCCAAACACATGGAAGAAGGTTCTTTAGTTAGATGAGACTAAAATTGATCTTTTTGGCCATCGTGGGACACGCCATGTGTGGGGCAAACCCAACACCCTGAGAACACTATTCCTACAGTGAAGCATGGTGGTGGCAGCATCATGCTGTGGGGATATTTTTCATCTGCAGGGACAGGAAAGCTGGTCAAGACTGAAGGAAAGATGGATGGCACTAAATACAGGGCAATTCTGGAGGAAAACCTGTGTGAGTCAGCGAGAGGTTTGAGAGTGGAACAAAGGTTCACATTCCAGCAGGACAATGACCCTAAACATACTGCTAAAGCTACACTGGAGTGGTTTAAAGGGAAACATTTAAATGTCTTGGAATGGCCTAATCAAAGCCCAGACCTCAATCCAATTGAGAATCTGTGGCATAACTCGAAGATTGCTGTACACCAACGCAACCCATCTAACTTGAAGGAGTTGGAGTAGTTTTGCCTTGAGGAATGGGCAAAAATCCCAGTGGCTAGATGTGCTAAGCTAATAGAGACATACCCCAAGAGACGTGCAACTGCAATTGCAGCAAAAGGTGGCTCTACAAAGTATTGACTTTGGGGGGTGAATACCTATACACACTCCAGATTTCTGTTTTTTCATCTTAATTATTATTTGTATCACAATAAAAAACAATTTGCACCTTTAAAGTGGCAGGCATGTTGTGTAAATGAAATGGTGCGAACCCTCCAAAAATCCATTTTAATTCCATCTTGTAATGCGACAAAACAGGACAAACACCAAGGGGGATGAATACTTTTGCAAGACATTGTATGGCCCATTTAGAGTAGCCAGTTGAGTAGCCAGCTTAACCTGCATGTTTTTGGATTGTGGGAGGAAACCCATGCAGGCACAGGGAGAACATGCAAATTCCGGACAGAAAGTCCCCCAGTGTTAACCACTGTACCACCATGCCATCCCATTCCACCTCATACCATACCTTACCATCCGTTCTTTAAACCTATAGTCTTCAATATTTATTTTCTCCTCTGCAATGAGTATTTTTGACAAGTTATTTTTATAGGTTGTTAAAGTAACATATTAAGTATTGTACCATTTGTCAGATAGAAGGCAAGTCAAGTAAATTGTACTTGTATCATGCTTTTAACAACGGACATTTTTACAGAAAAATATAGATTTTAAATATATGAATTTATCCCTGGTGAGCCAGTCTGAGGTGATGATGGCAAAGAAAAACTCCCTGAGATAACATGAAGAAACCTTAAAGGAACAGTCCACCGTACTTCCATAATGAAATATGTTCTTCTCTGAATTGAGACGAGCTGATCCGTACCTCTCCGAGCTTTGTGCGACCTCCCAGTCAGTCAGACGCGCTGTTACTCCTGTTAGCAATGTAGCTAGGCTCAGCATGGCCAATGGTATTTTTTGAGGCTGTAGTTAGATGCGACCAAACTCTTCCGTGTTTTTCCTGTTTACATAGGTTTATATGACCAGTGACATGAAACAAAGTTCAGTTACACAAATTGAAACGTGGCGATTTTCTACGCTATGGAAAGTCCGCACTATAATGACAGGCGTACTAACACCTTCTGCGCGCTTCGACAGCGCATTGATACCTTCACTCAGGAGTGAAGGTATCAATGCGCTGTCGAAGCGCGCAGAAGGTGTTAGTACGCCTGTCATTATAGTGCAGACTTTCCATAGCATAGAAAATTATATAGTGTGGACTTTCCATAGCATAGAACTAACACCTTCTGTGCGCTTCGACAGCGCATTGATACCTTCACTCAGAAGTGAAGGTATCAATGCGCTGTCGAAGCGCGCAGAAGGTGTTAGTATGCCTGTCATTATAGTGCGGACTTTCCATAGCATAGAAAATTGCCACGTTTCAATTTGTGTAACTGAACTTTGTTTCATGTCACTGGTCATATAAACCTATGTAAACAGGAAAAATGTGGAAGAGTTTGGTCGCATCTAACTACAGCCCCAAAAAATACCATTGGCCATACTGAGCCTAGCTACATTGCTAACAGGAGTGACAGCGCGTCTGACTGACTGGGAGGTCGCACAAAGCTCGGAGAGGTACGGAGCAGCTCGTCTCAATTCAGAGAAGAACATATTTCATTATGGAAGTACGGTGGACTGTTCCTTTAAGGGGAACCAGACTCAAAAAGGAACCCAACATCATTTGAGTGATAACAGATAGTGTGATTATCAATAAATCACTTCTATAACTGTGTCCTATATAGTCAAAAAGTGCAATTGTGTAACCAGGAAATTCATTACAGTTTTAACATGAAGTCTAGTTTGTTGAAGTTATCAACTGTTTATTGATGGAGACTTGAGTGCAGAACTGTTCATGACATCTGCAGTCCTAAAGTTATTATGGCAGTTGTAGTTCTAAACCATCATAGAAAACTGTTTGTATTAATTGTACAAAGCCATCTTCTAAGTGTATCTTTAGGCTGTCCATATGGGCCATTCTCCACAGTAGTGATGTGATGAGACTCCAGATAGAAGTAGGGCATCAGGATGGATCAGACAGGTCTAGAGAACAGGAGCGGCGAGCATTACTGGTATCTCAGGCGTGGCATGATAAAACTGTATTTAATTTGTAGGCCTATGACCCAGTGTGTGATCAAACAAAAAATAACAAACAGGTGTGCTGTAGAACTGCAGCAAAATGTCTGTGATGCATTAAATGTTACCTGTGGATTTCTTTATAAACTCCACAACTGTTTACTGATTTTATAGCATTTTTTAAAGAAACTTTCATCCATCCATCCATTCTTCCATCCACCTATCCATTCTTCCTTCCATCCATCCATCCATTCCTCCATCCATCCATCCCTTCCTCTATCCATCTGTCCATCAATCCATCCTTCCTTCCGTCCATCCATTTATTCATCTTTAGTGATCACTTTTTCCTGGTCAGGGTGATGGTGGTTCTGAAGTCTATCCCAGGAATATTGTTCATGAAGTGGAAATACACCCTGGTTGGGACGTCAGTATATCTCACCATTGAGAAAGTTTCCATTACATTCTTTCTTTCGGAATCCAGACTTCTTTTATATGAGCCTTAGACCTTTTCACAATAATAAAAAAAACAGTTTCTGTTAAGAGACTCAGCTATATGAGTACAGGAACATTAACCCCTATCCCCAGACAGAGCTATTCCACAAGCTTTATGCCTTTTCAAAATTGGTTTTGGAAAGGTTTGTGCAAGTGTAAATTTAATAACATTTTGGTCACTCTCAGAACTGGTGGGAAACTACACAGTCAGTAGTAGCATCAGATTCTTACTTGGACCTGACTGTTTCAAACTGTACAGTAACTTGCATTTTTCTTAATTGTGCCAACAAACAACAGTTGCCTGGTTGAGCTTATCTTAAAAACATCAATATGTGTTTTATTCTTTGTGACTGGTGGGAAACTTCAGACTCAAAAGTTGGCCGAGTTGCTCCAAATGTTTGAAATGTTCAAATCATAAATTCAATTGCATTTTTCAAACCTAATAAAATATAAATTACACATAAATGTATTTAAAGTAGCAATATTTTAAAACCAGTGTAATATGGATAGTTGTGATGGTCAATAGCATGTATTTACAACAAGAAATAATTTATCCCACCCAGATGTTTAACTGTCCTGTGAGAATCATATAAATGTGGCAGTACAGTCGTCTTCAAATATCAATCGCAGAAAGTTTCAAGAAAATACGTATGTGTTCAATATGGGAGCTATACATTATGCTTTCTTTTATTGAGCTCCAATGTGGAAATCATCTTTCTCAGGTTCACGTTTAAAGTAAATAGTGCTGACAATTAAAAAAAAACAAAAACAAGACTGCTCTGAGAGCACAATATCCCCTGCTGGCAACTACATTGATGCTAAAAGTGCTTAACACACCCTCATGAAATTGTCAAAGTACCAGTTTGGTAATCAAGGGCCATAACTCTGGTAAAATGTGACTCAGCTGAACGAAATTGCAATATGCGTATTCCCGACATATAACAAATAATCCTGTCAAGTTTCGTGAAATGCCTCCAAACATTGTGAGAGGAGTTGATTTCAGAAGGTGAGTACCCTTCCCGGGAAGGACGGATGAAATGGACATCGCCACAACATACTCCCCCTTCGGGCCTTTCGACCAGCGGGGGATAAAAAACAAAACATTGGTGGCAGTTGTGAATGGTGGGACTGAATAGGTGTAGGTCCAAATATGTCCCTTAATAGTGTTCTTCTACAATAATGTTCCTCTAACTAAGATGCACTCTTGAGGTTCTGGCTCCTGTGACAAGGGTTTCTACTTGATAAGCCTCGTATTGTCTTTTCTTTAAGTGCAGGGATGCGAGGGAAATGCTTTTGCATGGCGTCATTCTCTCTTTTTTTTCCAGAGAAAGCAGAGCAGAAACACCACACAGTTTTGCACGCTGTTTTGTCCACTCACTCTGGATAAATAAAAGTGCTGCTAATGTCTGCTAAATAAAGATGATAAATTGCTGGCAGTTTAAACTGTGTATCAGTTTGAAACTCCACTTTCCCTGTTAAGCTCCAACTGTGAGCTGTAGCGCTTCAACACCCTCCTTCTAAACTTGCTTAGCATATATATATATATATATATATATATATATATATATAAAATTCTTCCATCTTTCTCAGAAAAGCAGCTGTGTGTGTGTGTGTGTGTGTGTGTGTGTGTGTGTGTGTGTGTGTGTGTGTGTGTGTGTGTGTGTTAAATGATCACATTTGTGTGATGTTAATAGTGTTTTTTCCCCATAATGAAAGAAGTGTTTGTATGATGCATCACCAGCCCCAATCATTCTCTCTCCCTCTCTCTCTCTCAAAAATGCTGGAGGGACTTTTTTTTTAAAAACGTAATTACAAACTCACCCCAAACTAATCTCATTTTTTCTTACTTGTCCTGAGCATCCCCTCCGCTCCTTCACTCCACTCCACTTCCTCCTCCCTCTCCTCCTCCAGCCTCCTCCTTCTGTTCTCCCTGCTCACACAACAGCTGCCAGACTTCTTTAGAGAAAAAATGATGCGTGTCCAAGAGCAAACGATCGCTCTCCGTACTTCACCTCCTCCCTCCCTTTTATTCCCCCACTCCCCACACACCTCCATCCACTCCTAATCTGTCTGTCCTTTCAGCAGTGCCTTCTGGGAGAGTGCGTAACGGAGCCTTGGCCCTCGACTGGACTTTGAGTCTCACCCTCTTAGCCACATAATCAATTAGACGAGACTGGCTGCAATCCCACGCACTGACAGACAAAGACTTATAAAGAGGAGCTGAGTATTTTAACACACTTTATATAAGACAAACCCTTGCAGGCACGCACACATGGTTAGAATAACGCTCGAGTGGACCAAAATGTTTTGACATTGTTTATAATAGACATATTATGTAGGTAGTTTTTTTTTTTTTGCAATGGAATAGTTTTATATACACTCTCTCTCTCTCTCTCTCTCTCTCACACACACACACATATACTGCTTTTCTGTCACCATACAGAATCCACTAGGGAATCCCTGTTTGGGTTCTCAGTTCATTTATGATGGAGCTTACCTCAGCAGAGAGAGAGAATAAAGAATTAGGGAGAAAGCGGAATGTAACCCAAGTCTGTACCTCCTAACTGCTCGCCCCTCTGTCTGTCTGTCTTGCTGATTTTTTACATTTTTTACACACCTCCAGCATGGCTCAGGAACTCAACAATTAACACTCTTGATAGGTTTAGTCCACACATACACACCATGTAACCTGACACACACCCAGCTCTCATAGTCATTTATATACACAATATTAACGACTCTCCCAACTCGCTGACACACACACACTGTCCTACCCCATGTGGATATGACCTCCTGACCTTGCCGTCATGCCCAGTACCCATCTGCCATAGGGAAATACAACGAGAGAGCAAGGGGGTGTCACAACACTGTATGCAGTATGCTGCCAAATGTCAGCTCCTTATTACCGACCAATTGCGTTCCACTCGAAATATGAAGCCACAAGGACGCTCCACACCCCTCTGTGCCTTACAAAATTCACAATCCATTTTCCACAATTATCCTGGATTTGCTTATAACCCTGGTTCAACTTGTGGGAACAGCTGAACAGCCCCTTTTCTGTTCAATATTTAAACTGGGCCTCATTCAAGAAGTAAATATTTTGCAATGGTCCTCTGTGACTCACTGTTAAATTACAAGCCATCTTGATCCATCCATCCATCCATCCATCCATCCATCCATCACTACAAACTAATAAACTAAATAGTGTTAGTAAACAATGCCACCTACGATAACCTTTAATGTAGATGTTGTCTGTTTTGACATATTTAATATAGCAGGGCTTGAATGCAGCCACTGACGCCTTGTCAGTGTCTCGGGCGAACTGTGAGGTCTGCAAGATGGAGCCAAAAGTTTGAAAAATGCAGAATAGACTCTGGAGGATGGAGAAAAGACTTTAGAAGACATATAGGAAAGTTTGGCAGATGTAGAGAAAATGTTGCTGTTGGCTTTCTGCCTACACAACAACAACAACAACAACAACAAAAATAGCTAGCATTCACATGTGCAGGAACAGTAAACACACAATATACCCTGAACCCTGTATACCTTGGATAAATATTGGATAAAAAATTGACACTCACTGTCGAGAGGTTGAGCCCAAATGATGTAATTAGCTCATCTGATGAAGAAAGTGTTACAATTGGGTGTTTAGCTAATGTGATCTAACCAGTAGCACATTTCATTTTCCATTTCTTAGGTTCATGAAAAAGTTTAATTTAATACAATTAGCTTAAAGCTACATGGCAAATTTTCTTTAAAACTATGGGCCAAGTCTCACAACATCTATCCATTATCTGTAGCCACTTATCCTGTACAGGGTCGCAGGCAAGCTGGAGCCTATCCCAGCTGACTGTGGGCAAGAGGCGGGGTACACCCTGGACAAGTCACCAGATCATCGCAGGGCTGACACATAGAGACAAATAACCATTCGCGCTCACATTCACACCTACGGTCAATTTAGAGTCACCAGTTAACCTAACCTGCATGTCTTTGGACTGTGGGGGAAACTGGAGCACCCGGAGGAAACCCACGCAGACACGGGGAGAACATGCAAACTCCACACAGAAAGGCCCTCGCCGGCCACGGGGCTCGAACCCAGGACCTTCTTGCTGTGAGGCGACAGTGCTAACCACTACACCACTGTGCTGCCCTGGTCCCACAACACTGATAACTCCAACTAAACCTATAACTACAACTGTGACGATACCTCTGGCTGAATTTAGTTCCAGTCTGGAGCAGTCACACCACAACTATAATCCCGACTATAGGATTGCTTGGTGCTGCCACTCAGGGAAATAAATGTACACAACTTAGGAATAGTCATGGAAGTTTTTTCCAAGTAGTAGCACATTATTCCAGGTCATACTGTACAGCTTGGACTTCAAAACAACCCATGCACACACTCCGGTGGGTGATAAAATACAGATAGGTCATGGACTACAGAAATATAATAAAAAAGGATACAAAATACGGAGTGGTTACGGATTTTAATACGGCTGCATCACGGATGCTAATAATTTATGGATCGGTCGTGAACGTTTCAGTATATTACAGATTGATTACTGATTTTATCCGGATGATGCATCACGGATAAAAAATTAAGAAGTCTAAAACAATGAAATGTTTGGACTGCCGGAGTTCATAATTAAAATTTCTTGCATGGATTTATATGTTTACTTTATAAATTTACTATTGATATTTCACGCAAAATCACATATCCATGAATAAAAGATACAAGCTTTGTATTATATTTTTTATCTTCTGTGAATCAAGGATATACAAAGATGCCCGAGGGAAAACAGCACGTGCTCAGACAACATCACATGTAAACAATTACCTGATTGGTCAGATGTTTATCGGATCAGGTCCAGGCCTGGAAAATCGCTTCAGAAGCAATCTCACCGATACGGATAAACCCAGGCCTGGGCTACAGGTATCATTATCGGTCTGGTGTGACCACCAACCATATAAACTGCAGGGGACCGATTTATTTATAGTTATATTTATCAGTATTGTGGTACCGGGCCTAATATTGGAGCTGAGTCTATGATCACTGCCAGTTCTTCTGCTACTACACTTATAAAACATCTAAACTGATTTAAAGAAACTTCCCAACATGCAACGTGATCACGTTAGCAGCCAGTGACCTCGGTCCTCTTTTCTTTTCTTTTGTCTGTTAACAGACAAAAAGCAGCTGCAGAGCTTGACAGAGTAAAACATATATAGTATGTTGAGTTAAAATGAAATATAGTGTTAATCAGTACTACTCAGTTGATAAAATAGTTTCTGTGAACTAATTACTAATTAATATATTTGAGTGAAGTACATTCACTACCATCTACTCTCGAAAACACTTAGTTAAACTAGCCAGCTGTTAGAGCCTGTTAGATGTCGAGATCAGAGAAATGGCTCATGGAAGATATTAATGTAAACAAATGGTGATTAATTTCAGTTGAAAAATGGTCAGTGTTGAAAGTTGGGGATTTTTATCTGGCACCAACTTTTCAGCACTAACCGCTTTCAACTGAAGTAAATCACCGTTTTCTCTCATCTGTTTACTTTCCATGTGTTATTCATATGATCGAGATGAGAATTATTACTGAACATCATTCAAAACTCTGGATCAGGCGCAAATCCGCTCAACTCAGATTTTCAGATTTGTATGGTCGGTTATGAGTTTTGAGTATCGCAGCACTGCATATGCAGTAGCTTCCAATTTTCCATTAAAAAAAATCATTTTTTTCTTTCCATTGCGCCTGAGCATGACCTTAGGCCTGCTCATAAAACTAAAACCCACAAGCGCATATGGGGATGGAGCACATTAGTTGAACATTCAGAAACAGCAATTTAACGCTTGTTCCAAAGTAGCGTCCCCACAGCTTTCTTGGCCGCTGCCCCCCGTGGGACTAATGGCTAATTGCTAACGGCTAATGCAGGAGCTGTTGAGTCAGGCGGCTGAATCGCTCCTCTGCTTAAGGAGGCCCAGCTCACAAATGAGCTTTCCCTAAACACATGCTCTTTATTATATCACTTTTGCTACAAACACTCATTTGCGCTAATTTGTGCGATTGTGAACAGCTTCATTAGTAATAAATAGCCCAGTGATCCTTTTTAATAAAAACATTTTAATTGAATTCTTCATTGTGGTCTACCATTTCAAAGCAACCACACAGCATCAGCCAATTAGGAGGTTTTAAACGTTGTCTAGTTTAATTTATAAAGTGTTCCTTTGTCGTCATGAGCCCCTGTATCCTCATTTAGGCGTGACAGCACAACAACGGCTACGTTAAGCCGACAATGAGCACATAGAAAAGTGTGTGTGGGGGGGGAGCGTGGGGTATTATAGAGGCGCCGAGTGATTACCTTCTGCTTTACATAGTTGTATAGCACATTATATTTCCTCCCTCAAGCAGAACCCCCTCACCAGTCTGACAACCCCCCCTCCACACACACACACACACCCACTCTCACACCCCAGTCAGCTCCTCAGCTCATTTCCTCGTGTGCCCCCAGCAATGAACGTTGCACTAATTGTGCCAAGGTAGAGTTCTGCTCTCCTTTGTGTGGAAGAAAGAGAGAGAGCGGCTGTGTGGGTGTGGGGTGTGTCTCCGTCTAGGCATGCTTCCAGGGCTTCCTGTGCCACCTGGGCATCTTAAAGTCTGACAGTCTGACAATACAGGAGCCCCAGCTGGACCAGTACGTGTGTGTGTGTGTGTGTGTGTGTGTATGTGTGTTGCGCAGAATGAGTTTAGTAATGAGGTATTAGAGCCAAGAGCATTAGTTGTCTTGAGCCCCTCAGACTTAACCAAGCACCATGGGGCTTCTGAACCTTAAGTTTGGCACTCGGTTTGAGTGTGTGTGAGTGTGTGAGGGCATGATTTTGTATCTTGATGGGGACCAAATGTCCTCATAAGGATAGGAGTTGGACTGTTTTGTGGGGACATTTAGCTGGTAAACTTTGTTGTTGTTGTTATTGTTGGTTTTAAAGCAGATTTTATTGAAAGACGTAAAGTTTCCTTTTGGCTCTTGACGTTAAGGTTAGAGTTTAGGTTTATTATTAATAATAATGTCAGTGAATGGTCCTCATAATGATAGTAAGACAAACAAATATAGGAGCCCTGGCTGGACTGGTGTGTGTGTGTGTGTCTGTTGTTTTGACCTCCCCTTTCTTTCTAGATGTTTATCCAGACAGATTTGTGTATCTGTGTCGTCGTGTTTTGTTAGTTTTGCTTGCGGTGATGAATGTGTGTGAAATTGCTGGTTCCAGGTCCTTCATCACACACTGTTTATTGAAGCAGACGTTAGGGCAATTAAGCGCTTTTCCATCGTGACAATTTTTGACTCAATTAATTAAACAATTGACTGCGATACTGGCAAGTTTCGAGTTTAAACTGAGTAAATGAGCAATGTCATGCATGATTTGTTCTTGATTAGTGCATTGAGTCATAAGCTCATCGTTTAAATGGTTAACTGATGGGTTCAAAAGTTCGAATAGTCTTATTTTGAAATGATAACTGATAAAACAATGTAAGTCTGCAGTTACAAAATAAAGGCAATTTGAAGTAGCAGTAAGAAACACAAAAAGCAATGCAAGTTTGCGTTAACAAACTTTCCAAACATTAATACGCCAAAGTACTCCATGACTTGATTTGCATCAAATGACGTTTTAAATTAACTGAAATTTTGGGGAAGTATTATATCTGAAGCTCCACCTTCTTCCTTTTTTCTCTTGCTCTCTCTTTGTCCACTAGTGGCAAAGTTTCTGTACCCACTACTTCCCTCCTACTACTAACAGCTCCTACCCAAGACTCTCAGCACTGCCAATAATGACACCCAAGCAAATGAAAGTATCTTGAATATAGTCACATTTATCTAGTACTTCTGTTATAACTTTTTTTTTTTAGACATTTTACTAATTTCAAGCTTGAACGAGTCTTGTTCTGTTGGGAGATAATTTTGCTCATTTTTGGCATTAATTTCCCAAAAGAAGCAAAATGATCAGCCGATAGAATAAGAAAATTTCAAAATTAAAATATAATTTTTTAAATCTAGAAATATACTTAATAATGTCTTTTTGCCCACTTTTACATTTCTGCTACCAGTCTTCATGGCATATCATTGAGGGACTTTTTGTTTGTTTTGGATTTGCAAACTTTTCTTTTTTAAATTATTATTCTCTCTGCTCATTGTTTGTGTCTTTGTGTATCTTCCATTTCTGATTAATTTCAATTGGTGTTGGTGTTGGTCTCTTTAAAGCGAGACTGCCTTTCGATTTCATAAAATCGGTGAAATTTAGTTCCCTCTGAAATTTGCTCATTGTGATATATGTTTGTTTCTGCAATATCTCAAAAAAAACAACAACAGGCCATTCTGTGGCTGGGAAGTTATTTAATTTGAGGGGATTCCCGAGCAAATAATGTGCATGAAATCACTCACTTTGCGCAGTCAAGCAAACAGAGGAAGTCCATGTGTGCATGCACAGGTTTATCTTCTTCTTTTCCTTCTTCTTTTGGGTTTTACAGCAGCTGGCATCCAGTGTTGCATTACTGCCATCTACAGGTTTACCTTTGACTATGCACTGACAGTTACATCATTCTGTCGCTAAACAAACAGCTGATCACACTGAGGTGCTCGCTGACCGCCGATATTTATTAGTTTGGTCCTGCGTTAGTCCTACATTTCATTTGCATCCTCCATTTCTCTCTCTTGTTTCAAATTTATATCCCACAATGTGGGCGGCACGGTGGTGTAGTGGTTAGCACTGTCGCCTCACAGCAAGAAGGTCCGGGTTCGAGCCCCGTGGCCAGCGAGGGCCTTTCTGTGTGGAGTTTGCATGTTGTCCGCGTGGGTTTCCTCCGGGTGCTCCGGTTTCCCCCACAGTCCAAAGACATGCAGGTTAGATTAACTGGTGACTCTAAATTGACCGTAGGTGTGAATGTGAGTGTGAATGGTTGTCTGTGTCTATGTGTCAGCCCTGTGATGACCTGGCGACTTGTCCAGGGTGTACCCCGCCTTTCGCCCGTAGTCAGCTGGGATAGGCTCCAGCTTGCCTGTGACCCTGTAGGACAGGATAAAGCGGCTAGAGATAATGAGATGAGATGAGATGAGATTCCACAATGCCTTGCGTGAACAGGGAAAGCCCACCATGTGATGCATGACGTAGGGTCATGGTGAAGCAGGAAAAAATAATTAATTGTTCTATTTAAAAAAAAAAAAATTGGAAGCCTGAGATCCGAATTCAGTAGCTTTTGGTCACTAACAAAAATAATTGGGTGTCGAGGAAAATTATTTTTATGACCTACACTTGAAAAATCTGAAAGGCAGTCTAGCTTTAAGGATTTGGGTCAGTATTTCCTGTGTTTGCACTGAATCTTAACCTCACAGCACCCTGTTTTGAGAGTTTGAGTCTGGTTGAACTTTTCATGACTTAAAAAAAGTAAATTTGTGTTCATTGTTAATAAGTTGCATTACTTTTGATTACTACATACTGTAGTATGTATTTAAACCATGTTATAATAATTTTAATTATGAAATATGCTGTTAAGTGGGCATGGAGCAGTTTTGTAGATATACTACAGAAAAAGTAAGGGGTGGACTACAATTTCACCCAGAAAGCAAGGGGATATAAGCTTTGTACACAAATGTAACCGTGTTTTCGCTTGCATAATGTGATGGCTTATTTATTTAGCTACTCATTTAGTGTATGCTCTAACCTTTAAAAGATTAATAGGGCTAAGGAGTTTCTTTAACTCAAATGTTTTGAAGGAATGCTGTTTACTTAATATGATAAAGTGTGCAGCAGCAGAACAGTTTATCTTTAAATTAGCTGATTAATTGTGATGAGCAATTAGGATTTCAGTATGAAGCAATTATCATTTCAGTTACTACTGCATTATCATACAGCCTTTAGGTAGACATAAATCTTCATGTAAAGACATGTTTGAGTGTGTATGTTCTTCTTTTCACATTGTGTGTGTGTGTGTGCGCGTGTACATACATGCTCAGGCAAACTGACGTTGGTTTAAATGTAGCTCGAAGCCAGCACCATGGCTCACAAAGCACTTCTTTTGAGAGTAAATAAATAACTAACACACTGCATTGTGTGAATACTCTCTGTATTATGTGCTGATTAAGCTCATCTGCCTGCACTTGTCCTGTGTGTGTGTAAGAGAGAGACGCAAACCAGTCATGCAGGAAAGGTCATTTTGAAGGCACCTTAGTAGTCGGCTTGAAAGGAGGTGTGGACTGGATCTGTGCTGGTGTGTAATGCATGGCGAGCGTGCTGACAGGGCTCTGTGTGTGCTTCTTGAGAGAAACAGGCCGGGGGATGTGGATCCCTCGAGACTGATTACCACAAACCTCCAAATACCATTAGACCATAATGAAGGCATCTACAATCCCTCAGATACGTAATGAAGTGAATGGACCGTAATGTTATTACAGTGTAAGCTGGCCTGTGATTTTAGTGGTACAGGATAAACACTCACGGACATAAACACATGCCTTACACACACACACACACACACACACACACATGCACACCACATGATGGGAACATTGTAAAACCAGTAGCTAGACACAACTGCAATATGTTTGATTTACAGAGCTGTTCATTTAGGTGGGGTTAGGCTCAATGTGTGGACTGGGGTTTCAATCGATGCATTAAAGACAATAAAAAATACCTTATGACTTTCCGTAAGGCAATAACATGACACAGGATTTTCAAAATGTGAGCAATATAGACCATAAAAGCCTGGCATAAGCTAGATTTATTGAAATCTGAATAGCAGTATGGCTTGGTGGCCATGAAATGTATTTTAAAGGCAAATCTTGACAAGTTGACAATTTTTTTCCAGACATTTGACACATAAACTGAAATATGAAGCGAAATTTCTAAAACTATACCCGGTATGTGCCAAAGAATAAAAAGGCACAATGAACACTTTAAGTAGAATGTCAGGTCAGGAATACTTTTCATCATCCATGTATTTGGTGAATTTCTTTTTACATTCAATAAAAGATCTGCGAAAGAACTATTTCGATAGGATATATGTTTTCCATATGTACAGCCATCTCACCCATATGTGAGTCTTTCCCAAACTGTCGCTACAAAGGTGTAAGTACACAATTGTCAAGAATGTCTTTGTATGCTGTAGCATTATAATTTTCCCTTCACAGGAACTATGAGGCCCAAACCTGTTCCAGCATGATAATGTTCTTGTGCACAAAGCGAGCTCCATGAACACATGGTTTGCCAAGGTTGGAGTGGAAGAACTCAAGTTGCCTGCACACAGCCCTGACCTCAACCCCACTGAACACCTTTGTAGAATGCTAACAACATACCAGGTCTCTTTGCTCAACATCAGTGCTTGACCTCACGAATGCTCTTGGGGTTGATGGACACAAATTCCCACAGCTACACTCTAAAATCAAGTGCAAAGTCTTCCCAGAAGAGTGGAGGTTGAATGGGAGGTTCAATAAGCACATACAGTGCCTTGCAAAAGTATTCATCCCCTTTGGTGTTTGTCCTGTTTTGTGGCATTACAAGCTGGAATGAAAATAGATTTTTGGGGGGTTAGCACCATTTGATTTACACAACATGCCTACCACTTTAAAGGTGCAAATTGTTTTTTATTGTCATACAAATAATAATTGAGATGAAAAAACAGAAATCGGGAGTGTGCATAAGTATTCCCCCCAAAAAAGTCAATACTTTATAGAGCCACCTTTTGCTACAATTATAGGTGCACGTCTCTTGGGATATGTCTCTATTAGCTTAGCACATCTAGCCACTGGGATTTTTGCCCATTCCTCAAGGCAAAACTGCTGCAACTCCTTCAAGTTAGATGGGTTGTGTTGGTGTACAGCAATCTTCAAGTTATGCCACATCTCAATTGGATTGAGGTCTGGGCTTTGATTAGGCCAATCCAAGACATTTAAATGTTTCCCTTTAAACCTCTCCAGTGTAGCTTAGCAGTATGTTTAGGGTCATTGTCCTGCTGGACCGTGAACCTTCGTCCCAGTCTCAAACCTCTGACTGACTCAAACAGGTTTTCCTCCAGAATTGCCCTGTATTTAGTGCCATCCATCTTTCCTTCAGTCCTGACCAGCTTTCCTGTCCCTGCAGATGAAAAATATCCCCACAGCATGATGCTGCCACCACCATGCTTCACCGTAGGAATAGTGTTCTCAGGGTGTTGGGTTTGTGCCACACATGGTATTTCCCATGATGGCCAAAAAGATCAATTTTAGTCTCATTTGACCAGAGAATCTTCTTCCATGTGTTTGGGGAGTCTGCCACATGCTGTTGGGCAAACTCCAAACATGATTTTTTAAGCAATTACTTTTTTCTGGCCACTTTTCCACAAAGCCCCACTCTGTGGAGTGTACGGCTTAAAGTGGTCCTAAGGACAGATACTCCCATCTCCGCTGTGGATCTTTGCAGCTCCTTCAGTGTTATTTTTGGTGTCTTTGTTGCATCTCTGATTAATGTCCTCCTTGCCTGGTCTGTGAGTTTTGGTGGGTGGCCTTCTCTTTTCAAGTTTGTAGTGGTGCCATATTCTTTCCATTTTGCTATAATGGATTTAATGGTGCTCTGTGGGATATTCAAAGTTTGGGATATTTTTTATGACCCAACCCTGTTCTATACTTCTCCACAACTTTGTCTCTGACCTGTTTGGAGGATCCCTGGTTTTCATGTTGCTTGCTTAGTAGTGTAGCAGAGTCAGGGTCCTTCCAGAACAGGTTGATTTATACAGACAGCATGTGACAGATCATGTGACACTTTGATTGCACACAAGTGGATCTTAATCAACTAATTGTGTGACTTATGAAGTGAATTGGTTGGAGCAGCTCTTATTAGGGGTTTCATACAAAAGGGGGTGAATACTTATACACACTCCAGATTTCTGTTTCTTCATCTTAATTATTGTTTGTGTCACAATAAAAAACAATTTTCACCTTTAAAGTGGTAGGCATGTTGTGTAAATCAAATGGTGCTGACCCTCCAAAAATCCATTTTAATTCCAGCTTGTAATGCAACAAAACAGGACAAACATCAAGGGGGCTGAATACTTTTGCAAGGCACTGTATGGGTGTGATTCATCAGGTGTCCAGAAACCTTTGCCCATATAGTGTATGCAGTGTTTCTGAGTACATCTGTAGTAATTTTGGTCGCTTTGTACGAGATATGTGATGGGGCACCACGATCGTACAGTGGTTAGCAAGAACATTCTGGGTTTGAATCCCATGGCTGACAGGGACCTTTCTGTGTGGAGTTTCTCCCCATGTCTGTGTGGGTTTCCTCTGGATGCTCTGGTTTCCCCAAACAGTTCAAACACATGTAGATTAGGTAAAATACCCAGCCACTGAGGTTGCACAAGACAGTGCATACTTAGTGCCGCTCCCAAGCCTGGATAGACTGGGGAGGGTTGCATCAGGAAGGGCATCTGGTGTTTAAAAAAAAAAAAACTACGCCAAATCAAATATGCAGAACAGATCCACTGTGGCGCCCCCTAAAGGGAGCAGCCAAAAGAAGTACGAGATATATGATCTTTGAATAATTAATGAGAATGTGCACATGCTCATTACAAAATAAAAAAATATATATCCAAGCCTATTTCATAGACCTCGTTTTAATATAAGCTATTAATACAAAAAGGTGTGACATCATTTAGGAAGCAGCCTGTTTAAGGCCAGGGGTGTAAGCTCACTTAGGAGGCAGCCCATTTAAGAAAGCAAGGTCATTAGGCTTCGTGCCAGGGGTGTGTGCTCATCCAGGATGTAGCCCATTTAAAGATGCAAGGGTGTCAGGCTCTGTGCAAGGGTCTGAGAGTCTGCGGAGACTCGTTTTGTTTTAAATTCATTTCATTTTAAATTCCCTTCTGTATTTTCATATTTTATTTAGTTTAATTTAGTTTTTAATTAGCTATTCATTAATCATGTGAAACCCTTCTTTTATTTAATGCTGCCATTTATTCTTTTACTGCTATCTATTCTTTTACTCGTTTATACTGTCAAGCAATTCGAATTATTATATTATTACCATTAGTAGGTCACATGACCATAACATGTATGTCGGGTAAACCTGTGCTGGGAAGTCAGTAATGTACCTAAACCCACCGGATCATCTCTTCTCCGACATGGCCTATTAAACAGAATATATTTGCATTGGTCTGCATTTTAAACACATATCATTTCTTACTTTTCTTTTTGTTTCGGCAGAAAATCTCACTTCGTGGAGTGCCTATATACTAAATTAATAGAACAAAACCTCTTTTTTTTTAAAGAAAGTCATTCATGAAACCTAAAATAAACACAGCGTTTTATGAGTTATTTCGTAAACCGCCAATGTTTAAAATTAATTAATTAATTAATTAATTAATTAATTAATTAGAAGTCATATGCAAATTATTCTTATTCTTATTATCAAATGCAGAATTATTATATCATACTTTAGCATTATTTAATATTATATTTAGAAACTGGTGCCATGGTGGTGTAATGGTTAGCGCTGTCACCTCACAGCAAGAAGGTCCTAGGTTTGAACCCAGCGGCCAACAAGGGCCTTTCTGTGCGGAGTTTGCATGTTCTCCGTGTTGGTGTAGGTTTCTTCCGGGTGCTCTGGTTTCCCCCACAGACATGCAGGTTAGGCTAATTGATGGCTCTAAATTGACCGTAGGTGTGAATGTGAGTGTGAATGGTTGTCTGTGTCTATGTGTCAGCCCTGTGATGACCTGGCGACTTGTCCAGGGTGTACCCCGCCTTTCGCCCATAGTCAGCTGGGATAGGCTCCAGCTTGCCTGCGACCCTGTACAGGATAAGTGTTTATGGATAATGGATGGATGGATATTTAGAAACTTTTAGCTTGCTATTATTCTATTCTTCTGTAATCTTTTTGCGCTTTATTTTTTATGTATTGTAACATAGGATATGTGATTTTATCTTATGCAATAAGGAATTAATAATAATAATAATGATGATGATAATAATAATAATATTCCCACACAATTTAATAGAATGCTGACCAGTGTGTTAATTCTGATGGGATATAAATTACCTGGGTTATTTCTACTATTTATTTACTACAAAGTAAAATACATATACAGTATGTTATTTCCCAGCTGGGAGATCCGTATCGTGAAATACCGTGACCGAAGTCTTGAAAGTACTGAGCGAGGCCCTCTGGGCTGAGGTCAGTATTCAAGGCCGAGGTCACGGTATTTCACCATATGGACTGACCTTAAGCTGGTAAATAATATATTTATTTTTTTCTTTACCAAATTCTAACAGAAAATGAGAGCGCCCAAAAGGGAAAATTGAGCTGAGCCGCCATTTTGAATCCTCATTCATGGCTGTAATGCAAATGGCTTCCTCCTCGGTATACAAGTGCACTTCCATGGCAGGAAAACAACTACATTTTGCCGCCTATGTAGTCCCCTATTTATACAAATAGGAGTCATTCAGGATTCAGTCATGTTTTTGCTCAGCGTTAGCAAATTACAAGTTTTTAGCTTTCTCCTGAAATGTTTTCTTTTATTTCTTCTTCCTCAGGGTAGTAAAACTCACTTTTGCTGTGAAGACTGTCGTTATTGCTATCCATGCTGTAAAATTAATGCTATTCTCCTGAGAAATGCTGGCAAAAATTTATAAGATTTTTGATAATCTTAAAAATAAATCTTATAAAAAAGATAAATGTTGACAAAAAATTCTGCTATCTTTGTTGTTGTTGTGAATGAGCGAGTCGCCAGAGGTCCATAACCGGGGTCCGTAACCGGGGTCCGTAGGATATGGACCCACTCGCCAGCCAATCAGAGTGCAGGATTTGGACCGCGAAAAAAAAATTGTAATCTTTCCATACATGTGCACAGAGAGTCAGTTAAAATGACTAACTTGATGAGTTTGATTAAAATCCCAGAGATACTAGAGTAATAATTACGTTCCTCCACCTCCCCATGTGAACCTAAGCCAGTCTGAATAGATCTTGAAAAATGATGATGTGGACCAGAAATGATGTGGACCACCAGCATCTACCCAGTCAGGACAAGGAGATGACTCTACCTGCCTGTCTACAACCCCGATTCCAAAAAAGTTGGGACAAAGTACAAATTGTAAATAAAAACGGAATGCAATAATTTACAAATCTCAAAAACTGATATTGTATTCACAATAGAACATAGACAACATATCAAATGTTGAAAGTGAGACATTTTGAAATTTCATGCCAAATATTGGCTCATTTGAAATTTCATGCCAGCAACACATCTCAAAAAAGTTGGGACAGGGGCAATAAGAGGCTGGAAAAGTTAAAGGTACAAAAAAGGAACAGCTGGAGGACCAAATTGCAACTCATTAGGTCAATTGGCAATAGGCCATTAACATGACTGGGTATACAAAGAGCATCTTGGAGTGGCAGCGGCTCTCAGAAGTAAAGATGGGAAGAGGATCACCAATCCCCCTAATTCTGCGCCGACAAATAGTGGAGCAATATCAGAAAGGAGTTCGACAGTGTAAAATTGCAAAGAGTTTGAACATATCATCATCTACAGTGCATAATATCATCAAAAGATTCAGAGGATCTGGAAGAATCTCTGTGCGTAAGGGTCAAGGCCGGAAAACCATACTGGGTGCCCGTGATCTTCGGGCCCTTAGACGGCACTGCATCACATACAGGCATGCTTCTGTATTGGAAATCACAAAATGGGCTCAGGAATATTTCCAGAGAACATTATCTGTGAACACAATTCACCGTGCCATCCGCCATTGCCAGCTAAAACTCTATAGTTCAAAGAAGAAGCCGTATCTAAACATGATCCAGAAGTGCACACATCTTCTCTGGGCCAAGGCTCATTTAAAATGGACTGCGGCAAAGTGGAAAACTGTTCTATGGTCAGACGAATCAAAATTTGAAGTTATTTATGGAAATCAGGGACGCCGTGTCATTTGGACTAAAGAGGAGAAGGACGATCCAAGTTGTTATCAGCGCTCAGTTCAGAAGCCTGCATCTCTGATGGTATGGGGTTGCATTAGTGCGTGTGGCATAGGCAGCTTACACATCTGGAAAGACACCATCAATGCTGAAAGGTATATCCAGGTTCTAGAGCAACATATGCTCCCATCCAGACGACGTCTCTTTCAGGGAAGACCTTGCATTTTCCAACATGGCAATTCCAAACCACATACTGCATCAATTACAGCATCATGGCTGCGTAGAAGAAGGGTCCGGGTACTGAACTGGCCAGCCTGCAGTCCAGATCTTTCACCCATAGAAAACATTTGGCGCATCATAAAACGGAAGATACGACAAAAAAAAACCTAAGGCAGTTGAGCAACTAGAATCCTACATTAGACAAGAATGGGTTAACATTCCTATCCCTAAACTTGAGCAACTTGTCTCCTCAGTCCTCAGACGTTTACAGACTGTTGTAAAGAGAAAAGGGGATGTCTCACAGTGGGAAACATGGCCTTGTCCCAACTTTTTTGAGATGTGTTGTTGTCATGAAATTTAAAATCACCTAATTTTTCTCTTTAAATGATACATTTTCTCAGTTTAAACATTTGATATGTCATCTATGTTCTATTCTGAATAAAATATGGAATTTTGAAACTTCCACATCATTGCATTCCGTTTTTATTTACAATTTGTACTTTGTCCCAACTTTTTTGGAATCGGGGTTGTATGTCCAAAGCTCCACCTCTTGGACTAGTGTTCAGTCGCTCAGGCCTGATTTGAGGGTGTGGCTTTGGAAGAAAGACTAAGGGTGGAGCTGTAGTTTTTGCTGTAAAAACTGCTAGCTTCTGATAATTATCACAGAAATCACTGATATAACATTACAACAATGTTATACAGAAGTCCAGAAAGACCGTGCATTACAGTGGCTCTCTTTTTTCTTCTTGTACTCTTAAGATAACAAAAGTTGTTTTCTCTATATCACAACTTATTTAACTTGTGATTATCAGATAAAAGTAGTTTTCTTGTGATATTGAAAGTTGTTTTCTTAAGAGCACAACTTATTTTTCTCATATGCATGGAAAATGGAAAAATACATTGTTAGGCAAATGTACTATACATCTGGGAGTGTCTTAACAGAAAGTAACTTAAAGCCCTAAAATTGTGGGTTTGACCCTGAGCCCAGGTGACTCTGTGACTCTCGAATATATTTTCTCCAAATTTCCAACATTAAATCCCTTCTGGGCTCAAAAAATCAATTTGTCTGTCTATCTATATATCTACAGTATCTTGCAAAAGTATTCATCCCCCTTGGTGTTTGTCCTGTTTTGTCACATTACAAGCTGGAATTAAAATAGATTTTGGGGGGGTTAGCACCATTTGATTTACACAACATGCCTACCACTTTAAAGGTGCAAATTTTTTTATTGATTTATTGTGACACAAACAGTAATTAAGATGAAAACCCCCCCAAAATTTGGAGTGTGTATAGGTATTCACCTCCCAAAGTCAATACTTTGCAGATCCACCTTTTGCTGCGATTACAGCTGCACATCTCTTGTGGTATGTCTCTATTAGCTTAGCACATCTAGCCACCGGGATTTTTGCCCATTCCTCAAGGCAAAACTGCTCCAACTCCTTCAAGCAGTGTTGCCAGATACTGCTGACGTTTTCCAGCCCAAAACATGTTCAAATCCACCAAAATGCACTTAAAACCGCCCAATCTGGCAACACTGCCTTCAAGTTAGATGGGTTGTGTTGGTGTACAGCAATCTTCAAATTATGCCACAGATTCTCAATTGGATTGAGGTCTGGGCTTTGATTAGGCCATTCAAAGACATTTAAATGTTTCCCTTTAAACCACTCCAGTGTAGCTTTAGCAGTATGTTTAGGGTCATTGTCCTGCTGGACCGTGAACCTTCGTCCCAGTCTCAAACTTCTGGCTGACTCAAACAGGTTTTCCTCCAGAATTGCCCTGTATTTAGTGCCATCCATCTTTCCTTCAGTCCTGACCAGCTTTCCTGTCCCTGCAGATGAAAAATATCCCCACAGCATGATGCTGCCACCACCATGCTTCACTGTAGGAATGGTGTTCTCAGGGTGTTGGGTTTGCGCCACACATGGCATTTCCCATGAAAGCCAAAAAGTTCAATTTTAATCTCATTTGACCAGAGAATCTTCCTCCATGCGTTTGGGGAGTCTGCCACATGCTGTTGGGCAAACTCCAAACGTGTTTTCTTAATTTTTTCTTTAAGCAATGACTTTCCACTCCTTCATAAAGCCCCATTCTGTGGAGTGTATGGCTTAAAGTGGTCCTATGGACAGATACTCCCATCTCCGCTGTGGATCTTTTCAGCTCCTTCAGTGTTATCTTTGGTGTCTTTGTTGCATCTCTGATTAATGCCCTCCTTGCCTGGTCTGTGAGTTTTGGTGGGCGGACTTCTTTTATCAGGTTTGTAGGGGTGCCATATTCTTTCCATTTTGTTATAATGGATTTAATCGTGCTCCCTGGGATATTCAAAGTTTGGGATATTTTTTTTATAACCCAACCCTGATCTATACTTCTTCACAACTTTGTCTCTGACCTTTTTGGAGGATCCTTGGTTTTCATGTTGCTTGCAGACATGACTCAGTGTAGCAGAGTCAGGGCCCTTCCAGAACAGGTTGATTTATACAGACAGCATGTGACAGATCATGTGACACTTTGATTGCACACAAGTGGATCTTAATCAACTAATTATGTGTCTTATGAAGTGAATTGGTTGGACCAACTCTCATTTAGGGGTTTCATACGAAAGGGGGTGAATACCTATGCACATTCCAGATTTCTGTTTTCTCATCTTAATTATTGTTTGTGTCACAATAAAACAACAATTTTCAACTTTAAAGTGGTAGGCATGTTGTGTAAATCAAATGGTGCTGACCCTTCAAAAATCCATTTTAATTCCAGCTTGTAATGCGACAAAACAGGACAAACACCAAGGGGGATGAATACTTTTGCAAGGCACTGTATGTGGTAAACAAAAAAAGTGTTAAAAGAACAAAATATGTTTCATATTTTAGATTCTTCAGGGTAGCCAGTGTTTACCTCGATGACGCTTTGTACACTATTGGCATTATCTTAACCAGCTTCATGAGGTCGTCACCTGGAATGCTTTTCAATTCACAGGTTTGCCTCATCTAAAGTTAATTAGTGCAATTTCTTACCTTCTTAATGCATTTGAGATCAAACAGTAAATAGTAAATAATAAACATACAGTAACTATCCCTATTCCACAACTGTAGTCATCCATATTATGTCAAGAACAGCTCCACTAAGTAAAGAGAAATGACATCCATCATTACTTTAAGACATGAAGTGACTTTTCATTCATAAAAATAAAGAAGAAACATTGAATTAGTGGGGTGTCCAAACTTTTGCCTGGTACTGTACTTTGTTAATCTCAAAGGGGAATTTTGGGAGAAATATAGCCAAACAGTACACAGTTACCCAGGCTCAGGCTCAGTAAAGCCATAACTCTCCCATCGCACCAACTACTTTCTGTAAGGGGCTCCCTGATATATAGGATATGCAGCTAATAATGCATTTCAGCATATAAAAATAAGTTGCGATCTTTTGAAAACAATTTTTGTGATGCATGGCCTATGTAGACTTCCGCAGTGTTACATTTATACACTATTAGTTTAAACACCCACTAATTTCACTGAATTATCAGGTCAGTGTGTCATTGTGGTTGTTATTTCCTGAAGTAGTCGAATGTATGACAGATTTGTGTGGTTTTGGGCTTCAGGCATGTGTGTGTGTGTGTGTGTGTGTGTGTGTGTGTGTGTGTGTGTGTGTGTGTGTGTGTGTAAAATTGAATACTAGTCATTGAATGACACTGCACATGTCGAAGCAAGCTGAAGATTATGAATGCGTGCTCCTGTTCATGTGAAGTTTTCAGCTTGCACATGAAGTAAGGCTTTGTTTCTCCCACTTTACTACTACCATCTCTTTTATCTCCTCCTCACCTTCCACACACACACACATTTTGCATATCCATTTAATTAACAACCAAATGAATAATTCATAAAAGGACTGCAGGGTAGCAGATAATTATAACGATCACAATAATTATGTTTATTTTTCCTTTTTATTGTATTAAGATGTCTCTTGGAAAGCTGTGGGCACGGCCCAGAAAAAAAAAATGGCCCCTAGAGTGACAGAGAGATGGTAGTTAGTAAAAATGAGGAAGTAATAAACTGTTTCAGACTTTTAGTGATGTGAGAGGACCTATTAGGAAAGGGAGAGTATGGACATATGTTAGTGCACAGGTTTCACTTGTGGTCACAGGTGTGTGTCCGTGTGTCCAAAATACGCTGTTTAGTCCAGCCTTCTTAAGCTTCAACTCTGTCCAAACTCCAGATGTAATATGCCTGTTTGGCAAAGATTTATTTTTCATGTTTTTCAAACATGCACATGGAATATATTAGAATTCACCTGTTATCAGTGTTGTAGTCAAGTCAGTAAACCTCGAGCCTGAGTCCAGTCTCAAGTCCCCAGTGTTCAAGTCTGAGTCTCATCCAAGTCATTAAAGAAATTTTTGAGTTGAGTCAGAGTTGAGTCTGAGAACAAGACTCCAACCCCATCATTTGACGGTGGCTGTCGCTGCTTTTATGTGAAAGCGTCTCTGCTACTGTGTTGGACTAACGTTACCGCTCGACTGCCCCATTTTAGTTAATACGCTACAGATAAAAAGCTTGTTCATCGCTCAGCAAGCCCCGCCCACTATCAACAGGGCAAATAACGTGAGACAAGGTTAACATGAGCTAGTTCATCGCTCAGCAAGCCCTGCCCACTATCAACAGAGCAATGAACATAGCGTGTCACTCACTTCTCTGGGTGGAGTCTTACCAAATGACGATTGAAGTTCGAGGTTGTCCCGTCGTCTCCTCGATAGTTCTAATACATATGGAACACACAGCAGTGCATTTTTTCCCACTGCACGAGAAGTCTGTATAAGCAAAGTGGACAATCCTAGCGGCGTTCTCTCCAGGCATTTTAGCACCATTAACGTTAGTTTGTTCCTGAACATGACATATGAACAGGTGAATGTGCATCCTCTTGTATGAAATTAGTATAAAAATTAATGTAGATATAAATATCTTATGCCTAATTATTATGGCATGTTACAAAAAATAAAGAAAAAATCCGAGTCCTCGTCTCCAATTTACAAGTCCGAATGCAGTGAACGCATGAGTCCAGGTCCGAGTCAAGTCACAAGTCCTTAAAATTAGAGCACGAGTCAGACTTAAGTCTGAGTCCTGGACTCAAGTACTACAAGCCTACCTGTTAGCCATGTTTTTGTTAATTGCACACATGTACTGCTGGTTCTTTTCATTCATTATGATCTGTTGTGTCAATACACACTCAAACAAAGAAATAATTTGTCTGAAATATCATTTACATGTTAAGAAGCCTAATAAGAAGTGAAAGCTGTGAAGACAAGAATGCACCAGTTAGTATAATTCAAGCCACGTCGTGCTAATTGGGGGCTAGCCTAGTAGCTTTCACTTTTGATTAGTCATTTGTCAAAGCTAGCTAGTTGTGACTTGTGTCCTTTGATTAGTTGATTAATAAGCTGGACAGTTACAGTTTAATAAATCACCCTAATTACATTACACACAGTCTAGACAGGCCTGTGAGTGGTTCATAAATCTGTGCCAGTTTGTCGCCTGTAAATCAAGAATGCATCAGTTGGCCATTAGACCCCTCCCCATGGTGCGGTTTCATCCGTGCGTCCTCCCTAAAGGGGATCAAACAGGACAAAAAGTCAATGGGGCTCTTTGGCCATATGACTTTAACAGGTGATCAATAAGGGATTGATGGTTAAAGCAGATGTCGTGACTTCAGAGTGCCTCAGACACTGACAGAGTGGCTGCTGGAGCAAGTGGAAAAACTCCAGCGCCCTGCCCATTTGGCTGCCGGTTTCACTGGTACTGATCAATACAGGAATGAGCCGCTGAGTATCTGGTTTTAACAGTGGCAGTCAGTCACTGGGGCAGAGCAGCAGGAGCTGATGGGTGAGCGGCAGGGAGCCGTATCCAGCCGAGAATGCCTGCAGGTTGGGGTAAGAGCAGAGGCTGATAGGCGTGCACTGATGGTGGGTGCTATGCTTGTCTAGAGTAAATAGAAGCAGCTTGTTGGACATGGACCTGTCCACCCACACTCGTGCTCACACACAACCACTCAACCAGAGCTCCTCCAATCAGCACGCCAAGGAGCCATACAGACGTCCCGTCGTTAGCATTAACCCCACTGCTAGCCAGAGTGTGACCGCAGCCCACGCAGCTGCCCGTCAAACACCAAGCCCCACCCTCCCATGCCTACATGTGCAGTTTTAATGGAGTGCCTTGTGAGATTATCGAAGGAGAGAGAAAAGCTACCCTTGATGCGACACAGAAGGCTGTCATTATTTGCACAGTGCTGCCCACTCCCACTGCCTGGTGCATGCTGGGACGGCGTAGGCGTGAGAACATTTTTCAGACACGTGTCTGGCAGAGAAGAGTGAGCCGAGAAAGAGTGTGAGACTCAGGTGAACTGGCAGGCGTTTTCCATCTAGGCTTTTGTAGTCTTGAGGGCACGGGTTAGCAGATTTAAAAAGCGAAATGGTTTAATTGCAATTTTTTAAGAAAGGGCCGAAAGCAGGAGAGAAATAAATTAATGGGAAAAAAGGTAAAAAAGACTGTGGGTGGGACGATTTAACCCTTTTAAAGTAAGTTTAAAGGAATACTTGAGACTTTGAACTGCTGTATCTCTATCCATTGCAGCTGTAGGGTATGTGCTACTCTCAAAAAATAATACATTTGTCATATACTGAAAAAAATCAAAAGATCCTTTTTACCTAAAACTCATTTATAAGGGAAATTGATGGGGCAGTGCATAAATATTTTTTGTGATCCATTTGCAAAGTGTATTTTTGTGGAACGGGTGGTGTAGCGGGTAGCACTGCCACCTCACAGCTCGAGGGTTCCCAGTTCAAGCCTGAACACTCTGCTGGCTGTGTTCTTCCTGTGTTCACATGGGTTTCCTCCAGGTCCTTTGGATTCCTTTGTATGCCAATAGATGGCCTGGCAACTCTAAATTGCCTCTGAATGTGTGTGCATGGTGCCCTGCGATGGACTTGCATCCCATCCCTTACAACTAGTGTTCCCTGATCAGGATGAAGCAGTTACTGGAGGTGAATGAATTTTGGAAGAACACTTTCATGAATTCTTCAGTTAAAGTTATAGTAAAATAAGCTGTTATCTGTCTAACTTGTCTTTTTAGAGAAGGGACTCCCATTCAACATGGAAGAATTTGTATTGTTATGCATTACTAACATAGTCGTGTACAGAAGTGTATTGCTGCCACACCAGAAAAAGAAAAATAGTTCAGTATCACATTATAAGGCGAAAGGTTTATTGTTCTAGCAAAAAAAAATCATGTTTTAACAAAATGTTATTCCAACGTACAAACTTATCATGTTATAACTAGAAACTTTTCTTGTTATAACTATATACAGTACTACATATCTTGTTATAGCAAGATATTTAACAGTTATTCCATGAAATCGAGTCGTACATGAGCTGATAGATGACAAGTCGTGTAGCGCTGACTTGGCTATAAGCCATGTACGATGAGATTGAGTGTAATAACTGTTTTATTCTATCCACATTCACTGGATTTTGAGAAACAGAGCATTTTTATTTTTAGTTTTTGCAAATTTGATAAATACAGTGCCTTGCAAAAGTATTCATCCCCCTTAGTGTTTGTCCTGATTTGTCGCATTACAAGCTGATATTAAAATGGATTTTTTGGGGGTTAGTACCATTTGATTTACACAAAATGCCTACCACTTTAAAGGTGCAAGTTGTTTTGTTTAATTGTGACACAAACGATAATGAAGATGACAAAACAGAAATCTGGAGTGTGTATAGGTATTCACCCCCCTCAAAGTCAATACTTTGTAAAGCCACCTTTTGCTGCAATTGCAGCTGCACGTCTCTTGGGGTATGTCTCTATTAGCTTAGCACATCTAGCCACCGGGATTTTTGCCCATTCCTCAAGCCAAAACTGCTCCAGCTCCTTCAAGTTAGATGGGTTGCGTTGGTGTACAGCAATCTTCGAGTTATGCCACAGATTCTCAATTGGATTGAGGTCTGGGCTTTGATTAGGCCATTCCAAGACATTTAAATGTTTCCCTTTAAACCACTCCAGTGTAGCTTTAGCAGTATGTTTAGGGTCATTGTCCTGCTGGAACGTGAACCTTCATCCCAGTCTGAAATCTCTGGCTGACTCACACAGGTTTTCCTCCAGAATTGCCCTGTATTTAGTGCCATCCATCTTTCCTTCAGTCCTGACCAGCTTTCCTGTCTCTGCAGATGAAAAATATTCCCACAGCATGATGCTGCTACCACCATGCTTCACTGTAGGAATGGTGTTCTCAGGGTGTTGGGTTTGCGCCACACATGGCATTTCCCATGATGGCCAAAAAGATCAATTTTTGTCTCATTTGACCAGAGAATCTTCTTCCATGTGTTTGGGGAGTCTGCCACATGCTGACTCCCCAAATGTGTTTGCTTAAGCAATGGCTTTTTTTCCTGGCTACTCTTCCATAAAGCCCCACTCTGTGGAGTGTATGGCTTAAAGTGGTCCTATGGATAGATACTCCCATCTCCACTGTGGATCGTTGCAGCTCCTTCAGTGTTATATTTGGTGTCTTTGTTGCATCTCTGATTAATGCCCTCCTTGCCTGGTCTGTGAGTTTTGGTGGGTGGCCTTCTCTTATCAGGTTTGTAGTGGTGCCATATTCTTTCTATTTTGCTATAATGGATTTAATGGTGCTCCGTGGGATATTCAAAGTTTGGGATATTTTTTATAACCCAACCCTGATCTATACTTCTCCACAACTTTGTCTCTGACCTTTTTGGAGGATCCTTGGTTTTCATGTTGCTTGCTTATTAGTGTAGCAGAGTCAGGGTCCTTCCAGAACAGGTTGATTTATACAGACATCATGTGACAGATCATGTGACACTTTGATTGCACACAGGTGGATCTTAATCAACTAATTATGTGTCTTATGAAATTAATTTGTTGGACCAGCTCTTATTAGGGGTTTCATACAAAAGGGGGTGAATACCTATGCACACTCCAGATTTCTGTTTCTTCATCTTAATTATTGTTTGTGTCACAAAAAAACAACAGTTTTCACCTTTAAAGTGGTAGGCATGTTGTGTAAATCAAATGGTGCTAACCCTCCAAAATCCATTTTAATTCCAGCTTGTAATGCGACAAAACAGGACAAACACCAAGGGGGATGAATACTTTTGCAAGGCACTGTAAAAACTTCATACAAAACATCTGACAAAATAATTTCCACTTAGAATATAAACAAGCCAGCAAAATGACAGGAGCAATTTGTGAAAAATGCTATAATAATAATTCTTGAAAAATGAAAAAAGATACATTCTTACCATCAAATAATTTTATTCCATGTTTTGTAGCTTTTTTTGTTTTTTGGGGGGTTTTGTTTTCAACTAGAATTTTTATTTCATCCTCGGTTGGTTCAATAACGCACTCTGTGTCCGAAATCGCTCACTTGTTCACTACTCCCTACTCCCTATATAGGGAATTAGTATATAGAGGACTATATAGTGAGCTCATTGGTAAAATTCAAAAAACACTTTCGGACACTAGTCCGTCGCGCTGGTATTTACGTCATTACTGTCACACAATTAAAACGTGCCATATCAGCCGGCTGGTGGGTTTTCCAAATAATAAATACATGCGTGTATTTTTGTGATAAATACATATTATACTGAGCACATTTCCCACATTAGTCAATACAAAAGTACCTGCATCTTTCAGTTCTTTTAAATCAAGGCTGAATACTTTCTTTTTTGCCGCTGATTTTTATTAAATCAAATTTGAGACTTTTAATTTGATTTCTTTCAGCGCGACCACAATGCATGATGGGATATATTGCTTGGTTAGTGACCATTGGTTGTACACTACTTTTTGTGATGCATTGTGGGATACTTTGAGTGCACTATATAGGGTGTAATAATCCTCACTATCGTTTCAGACAGCACTACAAAATGGCGTCCTCACTATATAGTGCCCTATATAAGCCTAGGTCACAACCGGACGTACGATTTTTTGGCCGTGCGATTTTTGATGTTTCCCAAATCGCTGCGTTTTTTTTGTTCGTGGAGAAAGACGCAAGTTGGCCATAAGTTTGTCTTGCACCCTGAAAAAAAGTAAGCGCCCGTAGAGTTTGTTTGACATGACAAAGAACCTCTGCGGCCGGTCAGTCTACAGCTCAAAAATCAGCACGTCACACGTGCGCCCTCCATGCGTTTCTTGCGTTTTTTGCATGTAGACCGGCTGTAGGAGCACGTACGGCCGGTTGTGACCGAGGCTATAGTGAATAGGGAGCAATTTTGGACACAGGGACAGGCTGCCATTTTCTTCTTCTTCTTCTTTAGGGTTTTTTGGCGGTTGGCAAACCAACTTAAAGGTGCATTACCGCTACCGACTGGGCTGGAGTGTGGAACAAGAGATATTGGGAGTGAAAAAAAACCCCTATATTCTTTTAGCTATTTCTCTTTATTTTAAATACTTGATAACAAAGTGATATATCTGACTTGATGCACGCAGCCATTTTGTTTTTTTTTCTACTCACGGTATATGAGCTAATAACCTAGTAGTAGAGTAGCCAATCAGAGCGCGCAGTTGCTCATATCCAGTGACTGTGGATAGAATATAACTATTTATCTTAGCCAAATACTATTTATATTGTTTAGCTATAAGGTGAAACTTATATTTGAATGAAGAAACAGTGTGTTTAGAACCGATAAACTGAGGAACATGGCTCATTGACAGGATTGATCAAGTTCTACTTCATATTTGGGTTGAGGCATGGTGAGATTCTGCTGTTCTTGAGCACACTGGATGATATTATAATAAGCATGTGTACAGTTCACAGCCTGAGACCAATTTATCTCTTTATAATGTGAAACCTTTCATGTTATAACAAGATAAATAGTATAATATTATTATAACAAGAAAAGTTTCTTGTTATAACATGTCGTAATAAGACGAAAATATCTTATCACAATAAATTTGTCATGGTGTAACGTAACACTGATCCGTTTTTCTTTTTCCATATTATAGCAGCAATACACTGCCATAGTCATGTGGATCTGATCACGTCAATATCAAAACCTTGTGGAAAACATCAGTCACAGGAATGCCTTTTTACTGTGTTACTGTTGGAAAGTTGGGTACAGCCCCACAAGAACAGCTTTGGGAGGACGTTCTGAGCCTAACATTATTAAAGTGTAATAACTGAAGTTTTATATTTATGTCATATCATTGTGTATTTGAAATATTTACTGCAAAAGTTCAACATCTGCCCTTAGACTTCGAGCGAGGTTTGAAGAAACAGGATTTCATCTTTTTCCTCAGGATAGTGAAACATGCTGAAATTCCTGCCTGTGCTAATCACACACTATAGACGTGCTGAATGGAGATCAGGTCGGAGCAGTCCTGTCTGTCGGAGCTCCATGTACAACCATGAAAGATGCAACAGATTCAGTGTGTTTTACAGGGCAGCATCTGCTACATGTCAGCTGGATGATGCTTTCTGTCTGCTGTGTGTCAGTCTTGCAGGTGCAAGGTACGAACACTAGCTTCATGCACATCCTCTTCACTTACTCACATGACTGCTGGTTTCACACCTTCACTGATTTAGGCTTCTCTCTCTCTCTCTCTCTCTCTCTCTCTCTCTGTCTGCTTCTCCTCTTCTGAAAGTGATTAAGGAAAGGATTTTGAGACAGAGAAATGACTGACACACACACACACGCACAAGCACTCTTTCTACGGTGTTGCATCAATACCTATTAGTCCCGCTAACAAACAAGGGAAATGAACTTGTGCTGTTTGATAAGAAGTCTGTTGAAGGTGTTACCATAGCAACACTATAATGAAATATGGTTTAAAAAAATGAAGGAGGGAGAATGCTACATTGAATCTGTGTGTGTGTGTGTGTGTGTGTGTGTGTGTGTGTGTGTGTGTGTGTGTGTGTGTGTGCGTGCATGCATGCATGTGCTTATCTCTGTCCTTCAGTAATCTGCAATCTGTATTATTAATCTGCTTGAGGCACAGTGAGGTAGTCCACATGACTGCACTGTTTTAATTTCTCCGACTGAATAAACAAATGCGTGATAAATAAGTGAATACATTTTTATAAAAACATCGGGGAGGGGAAAAGGAAGGAGTGAGAAAACAAGTTTCTCATCAGAAAAATTTAATTTCTCAGTCTGTCAGTTACGAGAGAGGGGGAGTGGGGTTTTGTGTGTGTGTGTGTGTGTGTGGGTGTGTGTGTGTGGCTGGGTGTGTGTGAGCACATATGCGTGTGCATGTGTGAGGGAGTATGACAGATTATCTGATTGTCTTTAAATCATTCATCCTTGCACATTAAAATCTTATTCTGTACCACTGAGTCATACACACACATACACAGACCTGCATACACAGCTTGTGGCTTCTGGCCTTTAGATGAGATATACTTCTGTTTTTTTTTTACAGCATGGGTGTGGAACATGGCACCTTTAAAAAATGGAGGATGTGGAAAGCAGCTGGGAAGATTTAAAGGTCTCCTCATCGGCCATGTGTTGTCACACACACACACACACACACACACACACACACACACACACACACATACACTCACTCTCTGCTGGAAGCACTGCCCCTGGCAATAGGGTGGATCTCGCTTTAAAGCTCTTTAATTTTTAATTAAGCGTTGTTCACTCTCTTCCTCCCCTCGATCCTTTTTCCTCTCTCTTCTTCTGCTTTCTTTGCTCGCTTTAGGCGTCCTTTGAGGGTCACCGGATTTCTCTCAGACTCAATAAATAATTCTGATTGTCCCCTTATACATGTACGACCACACACACACACACACACACACACACACACACACACACACACTTGTCCCTAAACACACATTTTTCTGGTTTGTGAAAGGCCTAGTAGTGAATGTTGGATCAGAAAGAAGTCAGCTCAATTTTACTGAAAATAAAATATTCCTGCGAAATGTCACTCGCTCCCTGAAGAGTCACACGTCGGCTACAAATCGATTCACATTAGTTGTTCAATTGACTTTGGCTTGAACCTCTTTGCTCTCCCACGTTCTCTCTCTCTCATTCTCTTTTGCACTCTATTTCCTTCCTTCCTCATGCTTCTTCCTTGTCTTTTCCTTTTTTTGCTCTCTCTCTCTCTTTCTCTCCCTATCCACATGACTTCTCAGTTCCTAAGTTGTCTTTCCTTTTTCTGTTTGGGCACTGTCATTATCTTTTCTTTCTTCTATCACTCTATCCATCTTTCCACACTGCACCTCTGATCTCCTCTTCTTTTCTCCTCTAATCTGTCCCTCATCCTCTTTCACTCATTGTCACTAACCCACAGTAAATCTCTCTCTTTCTCTCCCTCTCTCCCTCTAATCGCATCACCATCATTAACTTCCACTTACACTAACTCATTCTTCTTGTATCCCCTACCAACACACACACACACACACACACACACACACACTAGAGCGCAGGAGCATTCATGCATTTAAACCCCCCCTCCCCCTTTCTGCATTGTCCTCTGTTGCTTCTTTATCTTGGTTAAAAAATGTCGATGCCAGCAAGATTCCAGGTTGATGCCTAACGTTGGATAAACGTTTGTCCGGCCTTCATTGTCAGCTTATCTCTGCGGCGCCGCAGGCCCCTGGCTATCTCCGGCAGAGAATCAACGTTAAATCAGCGTTGAATTAGCGTTGGGCCATCACTTCAGGGCCGCTGCTCTTATCTCGCTGCTGTTTTCTCAGATGGCAAAACGCAAAATGCAACCAATGGGAGAGGGAAAGTGTTTGGTCCACCCCAATTGCGAGAGATTATCAGAGAGCTCTTCATGTGCTTTCTGTATTCATTATAGTATGAGAGTGTCGAACGCAGGTGTACTGAGTGATTTATAAATTCTGCAGCATCTGCTACATTCATTGGAAAACGAGGCACGCTTTTGAAAACGTACTTCATACCACAGCACTGTTGAATTCTCCAGTCTGAATGGTCAGATGGTGTTGATTAATTTGCCAGAACAGCATGACTCTCACGGTAGTGCAAGCTGTCATTAAAATCACAGGTTTATATTAATGCACTTGTTCGAATATCATAGTTTCTAAAATAACCAGAATGTCAAGGACATATACAGTAGTAGCTCATCCGGCCTGCCATCAAAACAACCATGACTACCAAAACATCAACAAGAACTGAAATGTGACAATGTAAGCGAGGACCAACCTCCACAACAAACTGTTTACAACAGAAAAAAATCAACAAAGGACTAAATTTTGTTCCCTGAGGAAAGATCGACCCAGAACATCAATCAGAACTGAATTTGCATGATAAATGAGAGAGGAGGTACAATTCTAGTCAGAAGAAAATATGTTAAGTCGACCTAATTACTAATTTGTTCGCAAAAAAATGACAATACAATGACAGAGTTTTGTACAGAAGGTCTAGTTCTTTCAAATAAAACAATCAGAGCTGAAACCCATTGAGAACTGAGGGATGAGATACGATTTAACTGAAAATAAACAAAGTCGTAAACAAATTGTTTACAAGAAGAAAATAAACAAACGACCAAATTTTGTTTCTCAAGGGAAGATCTACAGAGTTTGCATGTTCTCCACGTGTCCGCGTGGGTTTCCTCCGGGTGCTCCGGTTTCCCCCACAGTCCAAAGACATGCAGGTTAGGTTAACTGGTGACTCTAAATTGAGCGTAGGTGTGAATGTGAGTGTGAATGGTTGTCTGTGTCTATGTGTCAGCCCTGTGATGACCTGGCGACTTGTCCAGGGTGTACCCCACCTTTCGCCCGTAGTCAGCTGGGATAGGCTCCAGCTTGCCCGTGACCCTGTAGAACAGGATAAATGGCTACAGATAATGGATGGATGGATGGATGGATGGATGGATGGGAAGCTCTACTCAAAATATCAATCAGAACTGGAATCGGATGAGAAACAAGAGAGGGGATACAATTCTAGTGAGAAGCCTGGAAAATTCATTAATTTGGCCTAATTATAAACTCATTAGCAAAGAAATTTGACAAAACGATGACAATGTTTGTGCGGAATGATGAGTTCTTTCAAACAAAACAATTGGAATGAAAATCTGTGGAGAATTAACGGCGGAAATACCATTTAACTGAATCATGAATGACGGACATCACGCCATGACAATTAAAAAGCATGTTGTTATTTAAGAAAAGTGTGTATTTATTGACATGGTGAAGGTTTCTATAAGAAAATACTTTTTTAACATTTATGGAAGGAGTCTCCAGTGTTAGTGTTTGGTACTTGTCAGTGTTTTCCATCATGAGAGAGCCTTTAGAGTTTGACAGAGGAGTTTGTGCTCTCTGGTTTTCAGTCACATGACAATCTGCATTCTGTCTAATTAACTCCCAGAGAAAGAAAACAGAAAGACTGACAAGGAAACACGTTTATAGCTGGTGATAACTAGGACTAATTTGCCTCACGGATGTGTCACAACATTAAATATAAACATAAACACTTAAAAGTATGACATGCCATTCTTTTGTAACTTGTACATTTTAATAGTTGAGAAATTACTGTTGTATCAGAGGAATATAAACACTCTGTCTGAGGTGTGTTGTTACTGGAAAATAATCAACTTCCGCCTGGTAATAATAACTCCACTAAGCATCAGGGAGCATCACACCACTCCATCATTGATTATTTTCCCGTAAAAGCACAGCTTGTTGTGTTTTCATCTTTTATCCCTTCCATGGTTCACTATATTTGTTTTTCCTGTGGCACTTTACAGTAAATGTGGTTCACTGTTGTCAGGGATTGATTGAGTTTCCAGTTACACAGCTCTCACACTTTGCTACAGTTGAGATTTTTGAAACTATAATTGGCAAAGGGAAGCAGCAGCTGACTTTCCGATTTGAAATGGTGTGTATGTGAGTGTTTGGGTGTGTGTGAAGATGTCAGAGGTCATTGTAAGAGAAACTGATGGCAGAAGGTCGGCGAGGGGGAGGCAGGTCAAAGGCCAGGTTTGGTCAGACGGAGTTTGGGGTTAAGCCCTCGCGCGATTGAGTCGAAAGTTAATATCCATTCTGGCTTGCAGCTTTATCCTGGGTTAAACCAGTATGGCCTGCTTCTTTCTATCAACAACAGCTTATTTGTCAAGAGTCCCACAGCTGCAGTATTATTCGTGCATGTGCACAAGAGAAAGAAAGAGATGTCTTTTTTTGCTCTGTTCTCCAGAGTGTAACCACACACATTGCTCTCTTTTAAAAACGTTCCAATTCTATAACTAATTAAACCACCACCCTGAAATTGCCACTGGTGCACAAGTGTGTGTGTGTGTGTGTGTGTGTGTGTGTGTGTGTGTGTGTGTGTGTGTGTATGCATACAAGGCAATCGGATGCCAGGTGGTGTGTAAACCCAGATCTATGGCGCCTTCGGTCGGGATTGCGGTAGCACTTATGAGCTTGGTGCAATGCTGTAACATTACACACACACACACACACACACACACACACACACACACACACACACACACACACACACACACTCTTATTCTTCTGTCTTTGTGGTGACTCTCATTAACATAATGCATTCCCTAGCCCCTTACTCTAACCATAACCATCACAACTAAATGCCTAACCCCAACCCTGACCCTAACCCTAATCTAAATATAATTCTAACCTGAACCCTGATACAAAGTCTTAACCCTCAGACAGCCCTTTGAAGAAGTGAGAACCAGAAAAAAATGTCCTCACTTCCCAAAAATGTCCTAAATCAGTTGTTAAAAAAACAAAAACAATGTATTCTGGTCCTCAATATGTAGCAAGTACAAGGACACACACACACACACACACACACACACACACACACACACACACACACACACAGAGAGAGAGCTTCTGAAAAACAGGAAGCTGGGCTCTGCAATTGCAATGCCACATTTTATATTGAGTGTTTAAATGTGCAGAGGACACATGGCAGCACTTTTCTCTTCTGTTTCTGTTTAATTAACAAAAAACAGGATTTAATACCTGCTTGAATGTGAAGTGCGGTAACACACGCTACACATATGTGCATTCATGTGGTTTGGGTGCATAACTTTTGGTGTTTTTGTGTGTGGGACTGAAAGCAAAACTTCAATTTTCTTCACTTTAAAAAACTAAAAAAAATGTACTTGATTTAAACAGATTTAAATGCATAGAATTTTAAGAGAGTATGACTATAGCTACTTTATTCTAGATTTTTGCATTTTTATTTTCTCAGTAATTTGTTAATTTTAATTTTTTATTTTTGGTACATATGAGTTTAAAGTCATGATCACATAAGCTAGGCTCAATGGCTTAAACTGATCATCGTCCAATATGTAAAATACTAGAAGACGATGCAATATCCTGAAACTTTTACTCGCAAACCTATACTCAGACATAACTAGCTGATTTAGCTAATGTTAGTTAGTTACGAAATAAATCTCAGTTGTTGGTACAAAACTGGAAATTAGATGCGGAAATCTCAGTCTATGACACTGGGAGTTGGTTTAGTCAGGTTAAGTCAAGTCAATTTTACCACCCCAAACCAGAAAAAGTTGGGATGGTATATAAAATGCAAATAAAAAAAAAGAAAGCAGTGATTTCTAAATTTAGTTTGACTTTACCTTGACAGTATGAACCCAAGATATTTGATATTTTGTCTGGTCAATTTAATTTAATTTGTTAATATACATCCATTCCTGCATTTCAGGCCTGTACCACTTTCCAAAAAAAGACTGGGACGGGGACAATTTATGGCTAGTAATGAGGTAAAACAATTAAATAATGATGTTGTAGTATTATACCAGGTGGGTGGAGCACAGAAGCATGGCAGGCCAGAACTGAGTTCTCAATAACTTTTTTATTTTCAGCTTTTCAGCTTTGACACGTTCGCTCATACACACACACGTGTTCTGGTCGGGAGAGCCCCCTTCCTCTGCTCTCCCTCTCCTCTTATAGGGCCCGGTCACTGGGGAAGACACACAAACACAGGTTAATTCCCGTCAGGTGCAGTGATTCTGCCACTTACCTTCCTTGACTCCGCCCTCCCTTCACAGACCGATGCTGGACGGTCCTCCCCCTCCACCTCCTGGGACAGAACAGCCCCCAGCCCTCTGTCCGATGCGTCTGTCTGCAAAACAAAGGGGAGAGAAAAGTCAGGGGAGTGTAATAGTGGCCCCCCACACAGTGCAGCCTTTACCTTAGAGAAAGCCCGCTGGCATTGCTCCATCCACTGGACCAGATCTGGTGCCCCCTTTTTAGTGAGATCAGTCAGCGGGCTGGTGACGTCCAAATAATTAGGTATAAACCTACGATAGTAGCCAGCCAGCCCCAGGAACTGTCTCACCCCCTTTATGGTCTTGGGCCTCGGGCAGGCTGCAATCACTGCTGTCTTATTGATTTGGGGATGCACCTGCCCATTGCCCAAGTGGAAGCCCAGATACCGTACTTCCACCTGCCCAATCGCACACTTCTTCAGGTTGGCTGTGAGCCCCGCTCACCTCAGCGACCCAAGGACGGCCCTTAGATGTTCTAGGTGCCGCAGCCAGTCATTACTATAAATAATAATGTCGTCCAGGTATGCAGCCGCATAGGTGGCGTGGGGGCGGAGGACCCTATCCATAAGCCGCTGGAATGTAGCGGGCGCCCCAAACAGCCCAAAAAGAAGTGTGATGAACTGGTGTAAGCCAAATGGTGTGGAAAAGGACGTTTTCTCTTGGGATAGCGGAGTCAAGGGGATCTGCCAATATCCCTTTGTCAAATCCAGTGTTGAATAAAAGCGAGTCGTGCCTAGTTGATCGAGCAACTCGTCAATATGAGGCATTGGGTACGCGTCAAACTTAGACACAGCATTGACTTTTCTATAGTCCACACAGAACTGGACCGACCCGTCAGCCTTGGGAACCAAGACCACTGGGCTGCTCCAGTCACTGTGGGACTCCTCGACAATGCCCATTTCGAGCATGGCCTCGAGTTCTTCCCGAACCACCTTTTTCTTGTGTTCGGGCAGTCTGTAAGAGCGGCTGTGCGCTACTACCCCCGGAGGCATCTCAATGTGGTGTTCTATGAGGTGGGTGTGGCCGGGCAGGGGCGAGAACATGCCAGAAAATTCTGTTTGCAACTGGGCTACCTCCGTGAGCTGGGTCGGGGAGAGGTGGCCTCCACAGGGGACCGGAGTGGTGGGCGATGTCAATTTTCCCTTTTGAACCTCCAGCCCCAGCACCGCCTTCTCTGGAACCACCGACACCAATGCCACGGGGACCTCCTCATTCCAAAGTTTTAACAGATTGAGGTGGTAAATCTGTAAGGCCCCACCCCTCTCCTCTTATAGGGCACGGTCACTGGGGAAGACACACAAATACAGGTTAATTCCCGTCAGGTGCAGTGATTCTGCCACTTACCTTCCCTGACTCCGCCCTCCCTTCACAGGCCGATGCTTGACCACGCCCCCACTGCCACAGATGTGATTTGATACAGTTGATGTCAACAGGTGATTGCAATCATGATTAAATCAGTATCCAATCAGATAAAATCAGTATCCAGAAAAGACCTAGTCTTTGAGGAGCAGAGGTGGGCCGAGGATCTCCAGTTTGTCAACAAATGTGTTAGAAATTTATTGAAATGTTTAAAAATAATTTTCCTCAAAGGAAAATATGAAGAGATTTAGATATTCCACCTTCTAAGGTGTATAATTTTATGAAACAATTCAAGGCATCTGGAGGAATTTTAATGTGGAAAGGGCAAGGGCACAAGCCTAATCTGAACACCTATGATCTCTGATCCCTCAGACGGCACTGCATCAAGAACTATCATTCATCTATAGCTAATATAACCACATGGGCTCTGGATTACTTTGGGAAACCTTTTTCAAGGACTACAGCATGGACTGACATCAAGAAATGCCAATCAAAAGTTTACTGTGCATAAAGAAAGCCTTGTCTTAACTGTATCCAGAAGTGCTGTTGAGTTTTCTGGCTTGGCGGCATCTGGGATGGACCATTACACAGTGGAAATGTGTATTAGGTTCAAACAAATCCGAATTCCAGGTCCTTTTTGTAAGAAATGGATGCCGTGTGCTCTGGGCCAAAGGAAAAAAAGGATAATCCAGACTGTTTCTAGAAACAAGTCCAAAAGCCAGGGTTTGTCATGGTATGGGGTTGTGTTAGTGCCCTTGGCAAAGGTAACTTACACTTCTATGATGGCAGCATTACTGCAGAAAAGTACATTGAGAATTTGATATTCAAGATGACATCTTTTCCAGGGATATTTCAACAACACAATGCAAAACCACATTGAGCACACATTACAAAGGCATGGCTGTGGAAGAAGAGGGTGCCTGTCCCCTCTGTCCTCAATAGAGAATGTGTGGGGAAAATATGATAACGATGACCCTGTACTGTTGCACACCTTAAGACCTGTTTGCAGGAAGAACGGGACAATATAACACCTGAAACATTTCATCACTTGGTGTCTTCAGTCCCTAAAAATATTTTAAGTGTTGTGAGAAGGAATGAAAACATTACAAAGTGGTAAATGCTTTACTGTCCCAACTTTTTTTTTAAATGTGTTGCAAGAATCAGAACTGAAATGTATTTATTTTGGGGGGAAAACAATAGAATTCATGAGGTAAAACACCAAATGATGTGCAGCTGTGTTCTTTTGAATGCAGTACAGGTCAAAGATTGTTTACAAATCATTGTTTTCAAGTTTACTTTCAATTTCAGCATACCATCCCAAATTTTTCTGATTTGGGGCTGTACTTGTATAGCACTTTTAACAATAGACATTGTTGCAAAGCAGCTTTGCAGAAAAATAAAAATTTTAAACATATGAATTTATCCCTAACAAGTAAGCCTGAAGCAATGGTGGCAAGGAAATCTCCCTGAGACGACATGAGGAAGGAACCCTGAGAACCAGACTCAGACGGAAACCTGTCCTCATTTGTGTGATAACAAATAGTGTGATTCATAAATAACTCACTTCTATATCTGTCCTATATGGTCAAAAAGTGCAATTGTGTAACCAGGAAATTCATTAACATGATGTCTATTTTGTTGAAGTTATCAAATGTTCATTGATGGAGACTTGAGTGCAAAACTGTTCATGACAACTGCAGTCCTAAAGTTATCATGGCAGTTGTAGTCCTAAACCATCGTAGCAAAACTATTTGTATGCATTGTACAAAGCCATCTTCTAAGTGTATCTTTAGGCTGTCCATATGGGGCCATCCTCCACAGGAAGGAAGTGATGAGAACTCCAGCTAGAAGTAGGGCATCAGGATGGATCAGGCAGGTCCAGAGAGCAGGAGAGGCCAGCATTACTGGTATCTCAGGAGTGGCATTTGTAGCTCGGCAGAGAGAGAGAGAGAGCTTTTCAGGTATGCCCATTGCCACATAATGGCTAAGAACATTGTACATTGTGGGCTGAGTGCAAGTAGGTTCTCCGGTAAGACTAGCTTTGACAGCATAACTAAAAGGGAGAATCAGAAGGTAACACAGACATGAAGGAGCCCTAGGACATAAAGCAGCCAGCCACTCCACCATCAACAAACCCTAGTGAACGAGTGAGTGAGTGAGTGAGTGAGTGAGTGAGTGAGTGTGTGTGGGGGGGGGGCACAGCATCCCTACATCCCAGTTTACCAAAACACTCTATGCCCGAGAACCCTCCAGATCTGCTCCTTTACCTAATAATAAAAAAAAACTATTAGCAAAAGACTTGACTAAACAAATATGTTTTCAGACTAGACTTAAACACTGAGACTGTGTCTGTATCCCAATCACTACTTGGAAGGCTGTTCCATAACTGTGGGGCTTTGTAAGAAAAGGCTCTGCCCCTTTCAGTATTTGGTGTACCATCAAATAGCCTGCACGTTTTCATCTAAGTAAGGCAAGGCAAGGCAAGTTTATTTATATAGAGCATTTCATACACAGTAGCAGTTCAATGTGCTTTACAGAGGTAAAAGCAAAACAGTAAACAATAGAAAATAAAATTACATAAAATAAAGGGAGAAGAAGAGAGAAAGTTCAGTAAAAACAGCAGAATCTAAGTAGGTGTGATGGGTCATAAAGGACCAGAAATTCACTCAGGTACTGAGACCATTCAGTGCTTTATAGGTTAATAGTAGTGTTTTATAATCAATGCAAAATTTGATTGGGAGCCAATGCAATGTGGCTTAAGACAGGGGTGATATGGTCATATCTTCTGGTTCTAGTAAGGATTCTTGCTGCTGCATTCTGGACTAACTGGAGCTTGTTTATGCACCAACTGGAACAACCAGACAGTAAGGCATTACAATAATCCAACCTAGAGGTAACAATGGCATGAACTAGTTTTACATTATATTTCTTATCCTAGCAATATTTCTGAGATGAAAGAATGCTATCCTTGTAATATTATCTACATGAGTTTCAAATGACTGGAGTCAATAATCACAGCAAGGTCTTTTACTGCTGCACAAGAGGAAACAGAAAGGCCATCCAGAGTTACTATGTTATCAGAAAGCTTACTTCTTGCTGCATGTGGTCCAAATATAAGTACTTCTGTTTTGTCAGAATTAAGTAGAAGGAGGTTGATAAGCATCCAGTGTCTAATGTCCTTGACATGTTAATCATTTTTATTAAGCTGATGTCTCTCATCTGGCCTTGCTGAAACATACTACTGTGTGTCATCAGCATAACAGTGGAAGCTAATACCATGCTTACGAATAATATCATCCAGAGGCAGCATACATAAAGAAAAAAGCAGTGAGCCTAAAATACACCCTTGTGGAACACCAAAGTTTACCTTAGACACTATTTATATCTACAAACTGATAACAATCAGTTATATAAGACCTGAGCCAGAAAAGGATTGTTCCCTTAACTCCAACAACATTTTCTAGTCTATCAAGGAGAATAGTATGGTGTCAAAGGATGCACTAAGGTCAAGCAATACAAGTAAGGAGACACGACCCTGATCAGAGGCCAGGAGTAGGTCATTTACTACTTTAACCAGTGCTGTCTCTGTACTATGATGAGGTCTAAATCCTGACTGATATGTTTCATGAACGTTATTCCTATGTAGATATGAGCATATGAGCATAACTGCTGTGCTACAGCTTTTTTTCTAGGATCTTGGAGATAAAGGGGAGGGTTGATATTGGTCTATAGTTGGACAGCTGTTTACTAACAGTTAAGTAGCCTGCTAGCTATTAGCAATGAGTTTGTAAATTGCATTTTTATATAGCCTATATTTATTTAGGAGTCTTTATGAAAGCAGAAGTGTAGAAGCAATTGAGTAGACATTTAGCAGTTTCTTGGACATAAGAAAAAAAATAGAAAATTGATTATTCAGATATAGAGTAAATAAGTGGTTTAAAATCACAGAGCAAATGTAACTGCTGTAATGCTTCATGCGTTTCAACTGAAATAGTGTGTGTGTGTGTGTGTGTGTGTGTGTGTGTGTGTGTGTTTCTTCCTGGTTTAAATCTTCACTAAATCCCTGTCATTGTGTATTGAATAATGTACTCGTCAGAAAGCCCTATGATGAGCGGTAGCTCGTACTTGGCCTCTGCAGGGAGTTTGGCTTTGCCTTCATGTGCTTTACTGTAGCACAGTCAATGTGGTTGAGTGACAGCGATCCCCCACAGGCTTCCGCCTGACATATAGAAGTGCCGTGTGTGGCCTTTAGCGCAAACACAATCTCATATATGGAGAGGGGGATGATAGAGCAAGAGGATGGAGAGAGATTGAACAAGGAGAGATGAAAAGATTCAGTGATAGAAAGAGTAGGAGAGGGAAAAAGGATGTGATGTGAGAGGAAGGCTAGTAGAAGAAGTGTGTGTGTGTGTGTGTGTGTGTGTGTGTGTGTGTGTGTGTGTGTGTGTGTGTGTGTGTGTGTGTGTGTGGACAGCTTCTGCAGTCTCCAAGCGCCTGCAGTCTCATCCCTGACATTTGGAACAATATTGCTTAAGCACACACACACACACACACACACACACACACACACACACACACACACACACACACACACACACACACACACACATCATCATCATCATCACCACCAAGTGCATGCATAATAATTAATTCACTTGATTCAGTTGATTATGACATTATGAGGATTTTATTCATTAATCATGAATAAAATAGATTTATTTGAGAAAAACTAAACATGAACAATGATTTCCTTTTTCTTGCTGTTGTTAGAGTTTGTAGCTGGGCTAGTGTTTGGAGTTTATTGTAGGATTACTGTTAGGTTTTAGGGTTGGTGTTAGAAATTAGGACTAGGAAAAGGGGGCGGAGACAACAGTACCATACAAAATGTTTCTGAAAAATAGCATTGAAGCATGACGTGTGTTTTTACCTTGTATTTTACCAGTTGGAGAATTGAAAAGGAAAAAAAAGGACAAATTACTGAAATTGCTCTCTCTCTCTCTCTCTCTCTGTGTGTGTGTGTGTGTGTGTGTGTGTGTGTGTTTGAGATTGTATTTGTAAATGAAGGTGATACAACAAATTTTTCACATAGTATGTGAAAATTGACAATGATAACAGTCCACAAGCGCACGCCCGCGCGCACACACACACACACACACACACACACACACACACACACACACACACACACACACAAACAAATAGTGGGAGACATGCATGTGGATCCATGCTGTGGCAGATTGTGAAAAACTTGCAGGTTACAAAAGAAAAGGACGAGTGGCCATGTTTGTTCACTCTGGTGAAAACACAAAACAGTGACAGTGAGAAGGGGGAAAGACAGAGAGTGAGAGACCTGCACTCATGATAAAGAAAGAAAGAAACCCTATCTGTATTCTGCATTCTAGGACTTCTTTTAGCAGCCATCCTGCTTCACATGTACTCCTACTGTGGAGTATCCAAACAACTCTGTGTGTGTGTGTGTGTGTGTGTGTGTGTGTGTGTGTGTGTGTGTGTGTGCATTAGTTTCCGTTTGTTTATGCCAGCGTGCATCTTAACAGCTGCATTTCAGCACTTCACAGTTAAAGAGAGAGAGAGAGAGAGAGAGAGAGAGAGAGAGAGAGAGTGTGTGTGTGTAAATCTGCATATCACTCCACTTGCTGTAGTTCGATTAGCAAAGTGCACCCAACTAATTATTGCAGGAAGCCTTGTGACTCTGGAGTGCCAGTCTCTCACCACATGAATGTGTGTGTGTGTGTGTGTGTGTGTGTGTGTGTGTGTGTGTGTGTGTGTGTGTGTGTGTGTGTGTGTGTGTTCATGTATGTAGAGAGCCATAGAGAGAGGGGTGCATGAGTTTGCTTAATTGCATTAAAAAGGAAGAGTGTGTTCAGCAGTATCTAAAGGCCATTAAAACACACACACACACACACACACACACACACACTATTCCTATTGTCGAATGTTTTGCATTATGAGTTTTGGAGTGCATTCCTACCTTCTCTTTCCATTTTGTGTGTGTGCTTTCTTTCCTTTCATAAAAATGACACTCAAATGTCTCATTCAGCACAACCAAAAACAGCTGGACTGAATATCTCTCTCTCTCTCTCTCTCTCTCTGGAAGTGCAAAGAAAAGTTTTTACTAATTCCAAGGACCTTTGGACCAAAACTTGTCTTCCGCTTGTTGTTTACATAGTTTAAATTGTAGATCCTGATTGGAGAGAGAGAGAGAGAGAGAGAGAGAGAGAGAGAGAGAATGTTTACTGCCAGATTAAAATTTAGCTAACATTGAGACATAAGTCCAATTTTTTGCCGATTGAACAGAAATAGGGACGCTTCAGGTGATCTCAGGAGAGGAACGAAAGGCTTTCCAGCAGAACACTGTTCGAGAATGTCACCGCCTGAGGGACTGAATGTCCTTCAGCTTATATCGAAGCCACTTCTCTGTTTCTTTCCTTTTGTGATTGTAGAATGATTTAAAATCCATGCTCTCTCAAGTCCTGCGCTGATTCCTTGTCAGAATTTGCTTTGCCTTATTTTTCTTTTCTACTCAAAGGTATTCGTACATGTCTCATATAGATATATGGTCATTTTTCAGCCTTTTGTGTTGGATGCTGTGTCCCTGACAATATGGTACCCACTTCAGTGCTGTTCCTCTTGTTCCTGTATATGCAGCTCTCCTGTTCCCTCTACTGATGGAGAGAGTCACTGCAGCTGCCACTTGTTGCCTCTCGATGTGTGCGAAGACATCTCTGACTGCAGATGAATTCACAGTCATTATTCCTATGTTTGGCCATTGATTTCTCTCCTGGTGCTTTTCTAATCGGGTCTGTCAGTCTGTGATGAACGCCAGCCAAACACAAAAGAACAAATCAGGGTGAAAGAGAGAGAGAGAGAGATGCACTCTGTGTGTGTGTGTGTGTGTGTGTGTGTGTGTGTGTGTGTGTGTGTGTGTGTGTGTGTGTGTGTGTGAGACACATTGATGAACAAGGGAAAAACTTGTCATAATTACAGAACATCAATAGGCAACCCTGCTGGACCAGCTCTCTAACACAGGCATGCGCAAGCACAAATCATCATCTCTCTCTCTCTCTCTCTCTCTCTCTCTCTCTCTCTCTCACACACACACACACACACACACACACACACTGGAGAAGATGGATGCACTGCTCAGTGGACTATGTCTTCATCCATCTTTTCTTATTCTCAGTCCCTCTCAGTCTTTCTGGCCACATCATCGAAGTCTTCATTGTTTTTGCCTCTCCATCTTTATTCAAACCCTTTGCTTTAATAACAACCTCTCTCTCTCTCTCTCTCTCTCTCTGAGATAAATGTATTCAGCCACTGTCCCATTTCCATCCATTGTTCCAAGGTTTGTCTCCCGAGAGTCCAGTGATGGTGCCCGTTATAGAGCCGGCCATAAAAAGAGGGTCACTGCATCCCTAATCAGAGAGAGAGATAGAGAGAGAGAGAGAGATAGACGCACAAAAGATGGAGAGATAGCTGCCCAAAATGGTGGGAGGGGAAGAGAAAAATAACGATATGGGAGGGAGAGAGAGAGAGAGGGTGAAAACACAAAGATGCAGTAAAGGGAGTTTGGAGAGAGGAGTGGAGGAGAGAAACAACAAGCTCCAACAGAGAACACGCATAAAAGATGGTAATATATATATATATATAATTCATGCTACTGTTATTCATCATTGTTAGTAGATTGGCTGCAATGGATAATGATCTGAAAAACCATCATAAAGTACAGAATTAAAAATATCCCAGTAAATTGAGAAAGAAAAGTGAAATAAGAGAGAAGGGAAGAATGACAAGGGCAAGTGTAAGAGAGAAAAAAAAACTGCAACAGTCGCAATCTAACATCCACGTGGAGAGTCGGTGTGCTTTAGGAGATGGACTGCTGAAATCCTAGGAGTGTGTGTGAGTGTGTTTTACGAGCGCTCTACTTTTATGAGCTCTATCTATTGTAATGTGTCCTACTCTGCCAGCACTTTGCTCTGGTGATCGTCAAGGTAATCCCAGAAGACACACACACACACACACACACACACACACACACACACACACACACACACACACTGTCCTTGTGAGGACATTATTATGATATTATCAACACCGCTAATAAATGCTCTGCCTATCCTTAAATCTAACCTTAAACTTTCAATGAATGGAAAGGTTTTTTTTTAAGGTTTTTGTAAAACAAGGAAAAAAAAGGAATAAACACACACACTCGCACACAGACACAATTATACTACTATCTCCAGGGTGCATTTCCACTGACTCTGTTTTTATTACCTAAACCTTAATACTAACCCCTCATACTAGCCCTAAATCCTAGTCACTAATCATAGGTTCAAACCTCGGTATTCAATCTGACACATTTCTTCATGAACGCCAGTGTAATCCCTGTATGCTTTCAATTTTGCTTGTCTTTCACACACACACACACACACACACACACACACACACACACACACACACACACACACACAGAACATCTCATAATTCATATAACATGATGTCACACTGCTTTAGATCTGGATGGTGAGCGTTAACATCAATGTTCATGTTCATTCATCTCCAACTCTGCTTTGTAATATCACCATGCTCTTCTTATATCTTCTATATACAGACTCCTGGTCTCCTGACGCTTTCCTCTTAGCTGCATGTTCTAGGTCAGCCTATGAGAAGAACCAGATCCATTAGCTTGTCATAAAGTTATTTGATGTTTTTATACCACATAGGAGCCAGGTAGAAGCCTATTGGCTTTTTCATCTCTGGCCTTCTGCTTGTGGGCTCTGATTGGTTCCTGACGTGCACTTACCCATCAGCATTACGCAGGGTTTGGCTCTCTGAGCTCCCGCCAACTGTTTTAGGCTTTAGACTTTATACAAGAAGCTGATATGATGATGCATGAGTCATTAAAAAATCACCTTGTCAACGCTGTCTCTGTTTTAGGGGAAAACCACGAGTGAAGTCATGTTGGTGCTGAAGATTAACGAATCAGTGGAAGACACAATGCCAGAGTTGGCGTGTAATATTCTGTGCATGAAATAAGAGACTAGAAAACCAGATGTCAGGTTTGCTTTGCTTCCATGTTGACACATGTTCTATCAGTCTGGTGTAGCAAATGCCAGGTTCTCAGTCAGAATGTGCTGGAGTGGTGCAATGGAAAAACTCCAACAAGCTGAAGAAACTCATCAAGAAGCAAGTACTTTCAAAACTTGACCCCCTGGATGAGGTGGAATTATGGATAATAATGGTACCATCCCCTTTGTGACATACTTGTCCATTTGAGCATGACCATTAGTGACAGGCTTGCTTAGGGAAATCTAGACTTGAACAAGAGAAATATCATGCACAGTGAATAAATGGCTATAAGTAGAATATTTGCTGCTTGTATTTTACTACTCCACAGATTCAACCTATTTATTTAAGTCAAGTCATGTTTATATTTATAGCGCTTTTAACAATATAGACATTGTCACAAAGCAGCTTTACAGAATTTTAATGACTTTAACACGACTCTTATACATTTTATTCATTTATTCATTCATTTTCAGTAACTGCTTTATCCTGGTCAGGGTTGTGGTGGATCCAGAGCTGATCCCAGGAATAATAGACATGAGGAGCTAATACCCCTTATCAAAAAGAAGTATACTTCAAGTTCATTTTATTAATTATACTTAAGTAAAGTTAAAGTATATTTCCTTAAGTATACTTTTGTGTACCAAGTATACCGATATCAATGCACTTACAGGATACTTGTAAGTAAACTAATCTAATACTTCTTGGGACTAAATTGGCCCACTTTTAGTTTATAAAAAGTATACTTTAAGTCTAAGAGAAGTAAACTCTGAGTATACAACTAGTATTATTTATTTTGTACTGCAAGTATATCATGAGTAAACTTATATACTAATAGTTTACTAGTTCTATACTTGTAGTCCGCTCTTTAGTTTACAAAAGCATACTTCATAGTATACTGGAAATATACTATGAGCTTACTTGTTTTATACTTCTTCTAGTCCACTTTTTAGTTTATAAAAATATACTTTATAGCATATTGGAAATATACTATTAGTTACTGGTTATATACATCTAGTCCACTTTTTAGTTTTGAAGTATACTGCAATTACCCTTCTAGGTATACTTTTAGTTTTCTAGCCCGAACCCTTACCTCGTGCACACTACCAGTGTTTTGTACCTTAAGTTACAATGAAGTTATAAAGGTAAGAATTCACAAAATAACAACAGATACTCAAGCTTAAGAACATATTCATTTTCTTTAAAAATCTAAATTTAAAGCAACATTGTATTAAATGCCAAAGTATAAAATAATGGCAATAAAAGAAGTATTTTTTAGGCTACTATCAAAAGGATAAGCACAACTACAGGGCAAGTACACTTAAACATAAGGCACAAATATTTTAATACTTTATTACATTTTTGTTAAGTATATCTTGATCAAAAGTTTAAGTATAAGCTTAATATACTTAGACTTTTCTATATACTTTTCAGTATAAGCCAAGTATACTTATGTATAACTTTATTAAGTATATCTCTGATAAGTAAATAAAAAGTAAACTGAAAGCAAACTCTTATTTTTAATTTAAAAGAACTATACTAGAAGCACACTTGAATAAACTTCTTTTTTTTTTTTTTTTTTGGTAAGGGACACCCTAGAGGGGACACCAGTCAAGTCACAGGGCAACACACACACACACACACACACACACACACACACACACACACACACACACACACACGTGTGCGCACACACACACACACACAAACAAACACAGGGGTAATTTGGAGTAGCCAATCCATCTTCCTGCATGTTTCATGGTGTGATCCTGTGGGTGGGAACTGGAAAATGAGCAAAATGGGAGAATTTATTTTTTAAATGAATTAACTCAACAAAAACTAGTCAAAATCCTTCTAAAAAAAAGTAAAATATGCATTAAAGATATACATAACTCGATCAAGTCAAAGTCAAACTCCTTCCTGTGCCAGGACCTGGTCTTTCCAGGCAGTCTCCCAACCCAGTACTAACCAAGGCCCTTAGGCGCATTGGGTGGTGCTGATCTCCGTTTCCATAACCCTCAGCCTCTCGCCTAGAGTCTTGCCTAGGGATACAGTAGGGGGCTGGTCCTCTGGTAACCACAAGAGTTTGACTCGCCACTCGCATCTGTATTGCAGATTACAGCAATACAGATGGCAGCAAGTACCATTTTTATGATGGTCTTTGGTATGACCTGACCATGAGTAGAACTCAAGAGCTCCTGATCAAGAGGCAGACACGCTAACCACTAGGCTAACTCACAGTACATGACTCTATACATGTACATAACTATGCTATGACAATTAAACCTTCATTAGGATCTCTAAGATTTTCCCCCTTTTTTCTTCTTTAAAAGACTTTCTGTAGTCTCAAGGTTATCATCAATCTCTTGTATCTCTGTCTTACTTATAGCAATGTCTGGCTGTCTGTCTTAGCTCACTGTCAGGGGCCAGCAAGAACCTACTGATGAGTTCATGCTGTTTGACCATTATAACCATAACTATAGGTTGTATTAGCTATTTTTGGGATGATAGAAGGGTGGAGTAGGTTAGGTCATGGGGGATACGCTGCCCTCCCCACAGTAATGGTTGGATATCTAGATGTCTGACCTCTTCATTTAGCCTTCTGTGATGATCATCATGAACTGGACATCATGAACGCAGCAACTGATTCCACTCAAACACCAAACACACACATTTTCTGCTGTCTCCAGTTCATCCATTTACTAGCTAGACATTGTAGAGTGTAGGCACTGCTATTAACATCAACACTTTTTCACTATCACAATGCCCTAATGATTTAATGAAGGATGTGGCAGTGGGGGCGGGGTCGAGCATCGGCTGTGGGTGGTGAGGACTCAGGTAGAACCAGCAGGTGACATGGGATGAGTTTCACCTGTGTCTGATTACTGGGAATTTATGTGTCTCTTGAGTTCTTATGGAGAGAAGCTGGTAATGAGAGAGAAAGAGAGAGAGAGAGAGAGAGAGAGAGAGCACAAACAAACAACCCACCCACCCAGCGCAGTGTGTGTGTGTGTGTGTGTGTGTGTGTGTGTAAACTGCAGAGCAAAGTAAAGTCACTGAAAAGTGAAGTTTAAATTGAAAATAAAATGGACTTTGAGTTATCAAGCCTGTCTCCCAGTCCCACTTTTCTCAAGAGCCATGACAGTGCTACAAAAGATAAATAAGTCATGCCGATATTATTTCCTAAAAATTTTGTTTCAGATTCTTTTATTAAAAACATGTAAATCTGCCACTTGAGTTACCTTAGTGCATATGTCCCTTCTGTTCGTGTTCCACTCTTTCAGGAGTCCTATAACAAGCTGGGAAGTGAGCTGCCTCAATTGTGTCTCTCACAGATGTAATCACAAATGATACCCTGAGGATCACATGCTCAGGTGATTTTAAAAAGTGATATTGTTAGCTCCGTGGCACAAACGGCAAAATGAAGCCAACTAAAAAAACAAGCAACAATTACAGCATTTTTTTTTCTCCCCAAAGCAAACAATGAAGTAGACTTAAGGCCTACACAGATTACACTGAATGCAATTATCAACACATTTCCCCCATATTTCAGATAGGCTTGTTTACGGATTTATTGTTTTAATGTGGAAAAATCTCTAATAGTCTCAATAAATAAAGATAAGAGCTTTGCACTTGCCTGAAGTGATAAATGCTAAATGGACTGGAGGTAAGGAGAAGCCTAGTCTACTTTTTCAGTCAACATTCATAGGACTTTTTTCATTAGTAGATAGTAGATTGTTGTTGGGGTGGCACAGTGGTGTAGTGGTTAGCGCTGTCGCCTCACAGCAAGAAGGTCCGGGTTTGAGCCCCGTGGCCGGCGAGGGCCTTTCTGTGTGGAGTTTGCATGTTCTCCCCGTGTCCGCGTGGGTTTCCTCCGGGTGCTCCGGTTTCCCCCACAGTCCAAAGACATGCAGGTTAGGTTAACTGGTGACTCTAAATTGACCGTAGGTGTGAATGTGAGTGTGAATGGTTGTCTGTGTCTATGTACCAGCCCTGTGATGACCTGGCGACTTGTCCAGGGTGTACCCCGCCTTTCGCCCGTAGTCAGCTGGGATAGGCTCCAGCTTGCCTGTGACCCTGTAGAACGGGATAAAGCGGCTAGAGATAATGAGATGAGATGAGATGAGATGAGATTGTTGTTGGTAAGTGAATTTTTACATTCCCTCATGGCCTAATATTTTTCGGCAATTTCTGATGGCAATGAGACAGGCCCAAATCAGGTTGAAAGAGACAGAGATCAAACTAACCTGACCCTGAAGTTGTGCAAAAGCAAGTGCTCGGTGAGTGGATATTAATGCATTAACCAAAAAAGCATGGTATGATAAGTACTCCTGGCTGCATGTCAATCAGGGTATTTATAATGTTCTGTGTTTTCACTGCTTTGAGTACTTTAAAGATGCCGTCAGAGATTTTAATCTGATGGGGGAAATTGGGCAGTGGGAGCAAGAGGGATGGTAAATCTGGCACATGCTAATGTGCTGAACTCCACAATATAATTGCACTGTCAAAAAGGAGAGATGGGTGAGAAACAGGCAAAGAGGAGAGGGTCAGAAGAACAAAAATGGAAAAAGAAGTGCTGTGATCAGGTAAGGGTGAAGATCCGCGTTAACACCAGTGACGCTTTTCAACAGTGGAGAAAACTCAGAGAGTTGAAAGGTATGAAGATGGATGTAGAGGTTGCTCTGTTTCTGCTTGACAGGTGGGTAACATCAGAACCAATAGATCACTGGTGTTTTGTTCCGTTTGATAGCTAATCCCAACTGGTTAGCGAGCAAACAGGTACCTGTATCACATTTGTGTGTCAGGTGACATTACATTACATTAGAGGCATTTAGCAGATGCTCTTATCCAGAGCCACGTACAACATACCCAGAGCAGCCTGGGGTTAGGTGCCTTGCTCAAGGGCACTTCAGCCATTCCTGCTGGTTCAGGGAATCAAACCGGCAAGCTTTTGGTCCCAAAGCTGCTTCTCTAACCATTAGGCTTCCTGCCATGTCACATTTGTGTGTCAGGTGACATTAAATTACTTGCCCACGGACATTCAGCGTACTTTCTAGTTTGCCACCACAATATGCTGTGATTGTGATGTTAGCTCTAGTAGCAGGAGAGTTGTGAGTCTGGCTGTCTGAAGCTGGTGTGCTGGCTCTGGGAAATCGTCTCGTCCTCGCTGCATGTTAGCTTCACAGCAGTAACTGTAGCTACTGCTTGTCAACCCACAACCTAGCTAACATTAGTGACATTATTTGCTGTGTCATTGTTCATGCTACAGTGCCTTGCAAAAGTATTCATCCCCCTTGGTGTTTGTCCTGTTTTGTAGCATTACAAGCTGGAATTAAAATGGATTTTGGAGGGTTAGCACCATTTGATTTACACAACATGCCTAACACTTTAAAGGTGAAAACTGTTGTTTTATTGTGACACAAACAATAATTAAGATGAAAAAAACCCCCAGAAATCTGGAATGTGCATAGGTATTCACCCCCTTTCGTATGAAACCCCTAAATAAGAGCTGCTCCAACCAATTCACTTCATAAGTCACATAATTAGTTGATTAAGATCCACCTGTGTGCAATCAAAGTGTCACATGATGTCTGTATAAATCATCCTGTTCTGGAAGGACCCTGACTCTGCTACACTACTAAGCAAGCAACATGAGAACCAAGGAGCCTCCAAACAGGTCAGAGACAAAGTTGTGGAGAAGTATAGATCAGGGTTGGGTTATAAACAATATCCCAAACTTTGAATATTCCACGGAGCACCATTAAATCCATTATAGCAAAATGGAAAGAATATGGCACTCCTACAAACCTGACAAGAGAAGGCCACCCACCAAAACTCACAGACCAGGCAAGGAGGGCATTAATCAGAGATGCAACAAAGACACCAAAGATAACACTGAAGGAGCTGCAAAGCTCCACAGCGGAGATGGGAGTATCTGTCCATAGGACCACTTTAAGCCGTACACTCCACAGAGCGGGGCTTTATGGAAGAGTGGCCAGAAAAAAAGTAATTGTTTAAGAAAAAACATTTGGAATTTGCTCAACAGCATGTGGCAGACTCCCCAAACACATGGAAGAAGATTCTCTGGTCAAATGAGACTAAAATTGATCTTTTTGGCCATCATGGGAAATGCCATCTGTAGCACAAACTCAACACCCTGAGAACACCATTCCTACAGTGAAGCATGGTGGTGGCAGCATCATGCTGTGGGGATATTTTTCATCTGCAGGGACAGAAAAGCTGGTCAGGACTGAAGGAAAGATGGATGGCACTAAATACAGGGCAATTCTGGAGGAAAACCTGTGTGAGTCAGCCAGAGGTTTCAGACTGGGATGAAGGTTCACATTCCAGCAGGACAATGACTATAAACATACTGCTAAAGCTACACTGGAGTGGTTTAAAGGGAAACATTTAAATGTCTTTGAATGGCCTAATCAAAGCCCAGACCTCAATCCAATTGAGACTCTGTGGCATAACTTGAAGATTGCTGTACACCAACGCAACCCATCTAACTTGAAGAAGTTGGAGCAGTTTTGCCTTGAGGAATGGGCAAAAATCCCAGTCGCTAGATGTGCTAAGCTAATAGAGACATACCCCAAGACACTTGCAGCTGTAACTGCAGCAAAAGGTGGCTCTACAAAGTATTGACTTTGGGGGATTGAAAAACTATGCACATTCCAGATTACTGTTTTTCCATCTTAATTATTGTTTGTATCACAATAAAACAACAATTTTCACCTTTAAAGTGGTAGGCATGTTGTGTAAATGAAATGGTGCTAACACTCCAAAAATCCATTTTAATTACAGCTTGTAATGTGACAAAACAGGACAAACAATAAGGGGGATGAATACTTTTGCAAGACATTGTATGTCATGGTGTTTGGTACATACTATATTTTTGCAAAAGGTTTTATAGCAATAAAGACCGAAAAACACAAGTTTGCTAACACAGTCGGATTATTTGGATTAATGCGTAATTCGAAATGCTATGCTCGGTAACGTTACCTTTCTTGTTAGCTTAGCTACAAACCTACAGTCCTCTCTTCAGTCACTGTAGTTTTGTAAAAAAAAAATCTAAACAACAAACTCTCACTAGTTTTTACTGTGTTGTGTTTTGGATGCTGTGTTTGTGTGCTTGCATGTTGTTCGTTTGAAGATGTTTTATAATATGTTTCATATGAGAAAGAGACACGTCCATGCGGCATACGGCTGGAATGGCTAGATCATCTCCACTGCCCATGTGAAGGATTGGCACTCAGTCTTTGTCCAAAAGGTGAATTAAATGTTTAGATATTTGGCTTTAGATTCCTCTTTTTGTGACCACTTTAATCTTTAATTGCATGAAACACTGAAGGGAAGTGTGTATTTGTTTGGCTGTTGAGTTCAAATATCAACAATCTTTCTCCAGATTCTCAGACTCCATCTTTAAGGCAAGGAAACCAACACAAGCAAAGAGTAGTCAAGTCAAGTTTATTTTTATAGCGCTTTTAACAACAGACATTGTCACAAATACTTTAAACATGAGCTAATTTTATCCCTATTTTATCCCCAATGAGCAAGTCTGTGGCGATGGTGGCAAGGAAAAACTCCCTCAGATGGCATGAGGAAGAAACCTCGAGAGGAACCAGACTCAAAAGGGAACCCATCCTCATTTGGGTGATAACAGATAATGTGATTATAATTAGCTTGCTTCTATAACAGTGTCCTATATAGTCACAAAGTATAACTGTGAAATCAGGAAATTCATTATAGTTTTAACATGAAGTCTGTTATGTTGAAGTTATGAACTATTCATTGATGGAGACTTGTGGGCAAAACTGTTCATGACAACTGCAGTCCTAAAGTTAGCAAGTCGATAGTAGTCCTCAGACATAAAAGCATTAACGTAATGCTTTTGGTGCAGTTGGTTAGCACTGTCACTTCACAGCAAGAAGGTTCTGGGTTTGAGCCCAGTGGCCGACAGGGGCCTTTCTGTGTGGAGTTTGCATGTTCTCCCCGTGTCTGCGTGGGTTTCCTCTGGGTGCTCCAGTTTCCCCTACAGTTCAAAGACATGCAGTTAGGTTAACATGGGGTGGCCTTGGGCTTAAGTGCCCTTGAGCAAGGTACCTAACCCTTAACTGCTCCCTGGGTGCTCTGGGTGTGTGCGTGTGTTCACTGCTTCAGATGGGTTAAATGCAGAGGATGAATTTCACTGTGCTTGAGTGTACATGTGACAAATAAAGGCTTCTTCTTCTTCACATTGGCGTTTCAGCCTTGCATAAGTATGGTGTATCAGGATACATGGCAGTAAGAAAGGAATGTCACAGCATTGCCAGCTTATGTAGCTAATACTCTAGGATGCGGAACACAATCTCCTTGTATACCAGGGTGCGGCATATTTTTAAGTAGCACATACGTAATAGCATTGATATGTCATGTGTATGCTGTAAAAACGAAAGCTACCCAGCAGTGACGCAGCAGGAACGTTGCTCAAACACCTATTACGGTGTGCAAATGCTTTAATTGGCATGTGTCTGATGAAGGTTGCTCTGGGGCTGGCTGGGTGGATGCAGCTGATGTCTTCCCTCTTCTCTTGCCCTTCTTGGGTCCTGACTTCTTTGCTGGCATGATGCTTTCTTGACTGTGATGAATGACAACGAACGCAGTGTGGGGCCCCCTTTTATACCCACCCGTGAACACTGCAGATATGCCTCAGGCATACAGCAGCAACGTCACACGTAAGAACGAAACACCACACCAACAAAAGCAATGAAATGGCTACGCTGCAGCAACGCATCATAAGCCACGCATACGCCTCAGTATGCCAAACTTTACATCCCTTGAACCCCATACAAACCCTAGATACACCACAAGAACGCCACAGAAACGTCACACATACGCCGTGTACATCACAGGACTTTAATTTTGGACAAAATATGCCTCATTTCTTGGCGTTTGACCCACACGCCACTTACATGGCAAGATACGAGACAGTGTGATAGTAGTATGGGCGATTGCTCTAAGACAACGAGGGAGGCTCAGCCTCCTCTAAAAATTCTGGATCTGAAATAGCAATGTTATAAGTTATAACATTGCTATTTCAGATCCAGAATCATAGAAATATATGTGCTCAACCCAACTACAGTGCGAAATCATTCCGTTATAACTTTCCCCAGTTCGCCTAATGTGTGCATGAGTTTTCCCCCTCGTGACAGCGCGATGCAGCCCAGCCTCAGTGGACTTCAATGGCATTTGGGAGCTCTGCGCTTTTCAATCTCAAAATCCAAGACGGTTATTGGACAAATACTGCGAAAACGCCCGCCCACCGGACTCCCAGCCTCAGTGGACTTCAATGGCATTTGGGAGCTATGCGCTTTTCAATATCAAAATGCAAGACGGTTATTGGACAAATACTGCAAAAACGCCCGCCCACAGACTCCGAGCCTCACAGTGGGAGGGACATGGCAGTTTCCACGAGGAGACTGGTGATTGGTGAAAGCGGCCGGATATTTTCTTTGATTGACAGCTTGTTTCAAATATAGACAGGCAGCGGTGAATTTCAGTTCAGTCCCATGAAGAAGTGCTGTGGTGTATTGTAAGAGATCAGCTTACATTTCGATTTCATTCATTGCATACGGTTTCTACCAGCTTTTTTAGTTTGTATATATTTTCATTGTAAATAAAGTGTAAATATAGTGTTGTCAAGTTTGCTATCTTAGTTCCAGAAATTTCATTTATTTGAGTGACTGAACTTGAACTTGAGGGGGCTAGTCAGCTAGCAAGAAAGCTGCGCACGGATGCCAAGCATTGCTGATTTAATTTTGGCGAACCCATTTACCAGTCTTCCTTTCGAGGAAAAAAATAAAATTAAAGAGCAGGGTAGACCAACGCCTCAAATTAACTTGGTGAAAAAGGTTGGGAATAATACTAGTTCCTTTCAGCTCTCCTGGTACGAGAAAGTGAATTGGCTAACAGCAAGTGACCCACATCAACAACAGTAAATAGGCTACTTTAGTAATATGTCATGGATGGACCAAAAATATAGAATCTATTTAAAATGTTTATGCTGAGTATATTATATTGGAATATATATTTTTCTGGATATGAATTAAACACAGCTACAATTTGGAAAACATTTTTAAACAAAAACACAGCCGAGAACATTTCACACTACAGACCTAGATTAAAAGTGAAGGGTTATCATAATTGTCAATAAAACATTTCTCAGTCAAAATAAGTAAAATATAGGGAAAGTGTCATTGAATGAAATTTGTGGCACCCAGCTCTATGTTTGGCTCCCCAAGGTCAGTGCTTGTGCCTATTCCAGAACACTCTGCTGTTACTGCTGAGGTTCCTGACAAAGAGCTGCTTTCAATAATGATCAATTTTTAAACAATATGCCACAATTTTAAAATATCAAATGTTAAAATATCCCCTCCCCCCAACACCACCATCATGTATATTGGACAGTAGGCTAATGGGCCAAAAGAACCTGTTATTTCACAGTTTGTGACCCTGCCAACAATCAGCCAGATCAGAGGCAAGAGTATGGGCAAAATTGATGTCTCATCTCATCTCATTATCTCTAGCCGCTTTATCCTTCTACAGGGTCGCAGGCAAGGAGCCTATCCCAGCTGACTACGGGCGAAAGGCGGGGTACACCCTGGACAAGTCACCAGGTCATCACAGGGCTGACACATAGACACAGACAACCATTCACACTCACATTCACACCTACGGTCAATTTAGAGTCACCAGTTAACCTAACCTGCATGTCTTTGGACTGTGGGGGAAACCGGAGCACCCGGAGGAAACCCACGCGGACACGGGGAGAACATGCAAACTCCACACAGAAAGGCCCTCGCCGGCCCCGGGGCTCAAACCCAGGACCTTCTTGCTGTGAGGCGACAGCGCTAACCACTACACCACCGTGCCGCCCAAAATTGATGTGTTTTTTCTTTTAAAATCTGGAAATATCGTAACCGACCAGCCTCCCCTGTTTGAAAGACTACCAGCCGCCACTGGATAGTAGCCTAAGTATCCAGAGCCATCTTCCAAGTATGACTTTTGACTGCACATATAGGGCTGTCCTCCACAGGAGCAATGTGATGAGATTCCAGCCAGACGTAGGGCATCAGGATGGAGTACAGAGACAACTTTTGTCAGTGACCATTTTAAAAACTGGAAGATATCAAGTGTCTTTTAATGAATAAAAATAAAGACCACTGATTTAGAAGGTGTATCCAAACTTTTGACTGGTACTGTATGAGGACAATCCATCATTAACCAGGTGGCTGCCTGCCAAGATGGAGGTGAACACTTCTTGGGACTGTCAGAATGAACTCATCAAATCTGATGAGACCAGTTTGATTGTCAAGGTAATCACGGATGAAATCCGGGCCGGGTCTGGTAAACTAAGGAATACCTTTAAATCTATTGCAGTAGCTGCTGGGGAAGGGCCAATCCTGTCAATTAGGCCTTTATGTCACACCAGGTGGACTGTGTGGTCATCTTCCATTCATGTTGTACTGACCCAATATCAAATGATGATAAATGCACTGGAGGAGCTGACTGCAAGTAACCACAGCTCTGAATCTGCAAGCTGGGCTCAGGACTTGCATGATCTACTGCATGTTGTACTAGTAATGCTATGTTTGCCCTAGATGTTATAAGTAAACTAGAGATATACTAAATGCACTTCACCAGAAAAAAAACAGACAGTGGAAGGCACACTTTCTTCAGTCTCCCTCATCCAAGACAGCTTGGGGCCAAAAACAGACTGAACACTTTCAGATAATCTTTAGGGAGGCAGAAGACAGGTGTGAATGTGTGTCCGCAGCCTAATGTTTTATCACACACTCATAGGACCCCTTACAAAAAAGAAGTTTGTTCAAGTGTGTGTCTAGTATACTTCTTTTAAACTAAAAATAAGAGAGGATGCTTTCAGTTTACTTTTTATTTACTTATCAGAGATATACCTAACAAAGTTATACATAAGTATACTTGGCTTATAATTAAAAGTATATAGAAAAGTCAAAGTATATTAAGCTTATACTTAAATGTTTGATCAAGATATACCTAACAAAAGTATAACAAAGTATAAAAATATTTGTGCCTTATGTTTAAGTGTAGGGTGGCACGGTGGTGTAGTGGTTAGCGCTGTCGCCTCACAGCAAGAAGGTCCGGGTTCGAGCCCCGTGGCTGGCGAGGGCCTTTCTGTGCGGAGTTTGCATGTTCTTCCCCGTGTCCGCGTGGGTTTCCTCCGGGTGCTCCGGTTTCCCCCACAGTCCAAAGACATGCAGGTTAGGTTAACTGGTGACTCTAAATTGACCGTAGGTGTGAATGTGAGTGTGAATGGTTGTCTGTGTCTATGTGTCAGCCCTGTGATGACCTGGCGACTTGTCCAGGGTGTACCCCGCCTTTCGCCCGTAGTCAGCTGGGATAGGCTCCAGCTTGCCTGTGACCCTGTAGAACAGGATAAAGCGGCTAGAGATAATGAGATGAGATGAGATTGCAATGCTTTTATACTTTGGCATTTAATACAATGTTTCTTCAATTTTTGATTTTTAAAGAAAATAAATATGTTCTTAATCCTGAGCATCTGCTGTTATTTTGTGAATTCTTACCTTTATAACTTCATTGTGGTGGCACAGTGGTGTAGTGGTTAGCGCTGTCGCCTCACAGCAAGAAGGTCTGGATTCGAGCCCCGTGGCCGGCGAGGGCCTTTCTGTGCGGAGTTTGCATGTTCTCCCCGTGTCTGCGTGGGTTTCATTCGGGTGCTCCGGTTTCCCCCACAGTCCAAAGACATGCAGGTTAGGTTAACTGGTGACTCTAAATTGACCGTAGGTGTGAATGTGAGTGTGAATGGTTGTCTGTGTCTATGAGTCAGCCCTGTGATGACCTGGCAACTTGTCCAGGGTGTACCCTGCCTTTCGCCCGTAGTCAGCTGGGATAGGCTCCAGCTTGCTTGCGACCCTGTAGAACAGGATAAAGCGGCTAGAGATAATGAGATGAGATAACTTCATTGTACCTTAAGGTACAAAACACTTAAGTTGTCTACTGGTAGTGTGCATGAGGTAAGGGTTAGGGCTAGAAAACTAATAGTATACCTAGAAGGGTAATTGCAGTATACTTCAAAACTAAAAAGTGGACTAGATGTACAGCGGTGCTTGAAAGTTTGTGAACCCTTTAGAATTTTCTATATTTCTGCATAAATATGACCTAAAACATCATCAGATTTTCACACAAATCTTAAAATTAGATAAAGAGAACCCAGTTAAACAAATGAGACAAAAATATTATACTTGGTCATTTATTTATTGAGGAAAATTATCCAATATTACATATCTGTGAGTGGCAAAAGTATGTGAACCTCTAGGATTAGCAGTTAATTTGAAGGTGAAATTAGAGTCAGGTGTTTTCAGTCAGTGGGATGACAATCAGGCGTGAGTGGGCACCCTGTTTTATTTAAAGAACAGGGATCTATCAAAGTCTGATCTTCACAACACATGTTTGTGGAAGTGTATCATGGCACAAACAAAGGAGATTTCTGAGGAACTCAGAAAAAGTGTCGTTGATGCTCATCAGGCTGGGAAAGGTTACAAAACCATCTCTAAAGAGTTTGGACTCCACCAATCCACAGTCAGACAGATTGTGTACAAATGGAGGAAATTCAAGACCATTGTTACCCTCCCCAGGAGTGGTCGACCAACAAAGATCACTCCAAGAGCAAGGCGTGTAATAGCCGGCGAGGTCACAAAGGACCCCAGGGTAACTTCTAAGCAACTGAAGGCTTCTCTCACATTGGCTAATGTTAATGTTCATGAGTCCACCATCAGGAGAACACTGAACAACAATGGTGTGCATGGCAGGGTTGCAAGGAGAAAGCCACTGCTCTCCAAAAATAACATTTTTGCTCATCTCCAGTTTGCTAAAGATCACGTGGACATGCCAGAAGGCTATTGGAAAAATGTTTTGTGGACGGATGAGACCAAAATAGAAATTTTTGGTTTAAATGAGAAGTGTTATGCTTGGAGAAAGGAAGACACTGCATTCTAGTATAAGAACCTTATCCCATCTGTGAAACATGGTGGTGGTAGTATCATGGTTTGGGCCTGTTTTAATGCATCTGGGCCAGGATGGCTTGCCATCATTGATGGAACAATGAATTCTGAATTATACCAGCAAATTCTAAAGGAAAATGTCAGGACATCTGTCCATGAACTGAATCTCAAGAGAAGGTGGGTCATGCAGCAAGACAATGACCCTAAGCACACAAGTCATTCTACCAAAGAATGGTTAAAGAAGAATAAAGTTAATGTTTTGGAATGGCCAAGTCAACGTCCTGAACTTAATCTAATCAAAATGTTGTGGAAGGACCTGAGGCGAGCAGTTCATGTGAGGAAACCCACCAACATCCCAGCGTTGAAGCTTCTGTATGGAGGAATGGGCTAAAATTCCTCCAAGCCAATGTGCAGGACTGATCAACAGTTACTGGAAATGTTTAGTTGCAGTTATTGCTGCACAAGGGGGTCACACCAGATACTGAAAGCAAAGGTTCACATACTTTTGCCACTCACAGATATGTAATATTGGATCATTTTCCTCAATAAATAAATGACCAAGTATAATATTTTTGTCTCATTTGTTTAACTGGGTTCTCTTTATCTACTTTTAGGACTTGTGTGAAAATCTGATGATGTTTTAGATCATATTTATGCAGAAATATAGAAAATTCTCAAGGGTTCACAAACTTTCAAGCACCACTGTATATAACCAGTAACTATATTTCCAATATGCTATAAAGTATACTTTTATGAACTAAAAAGTGGACTAGATGTGTGTAACGAGTAAACCAGTAGTGTATTTCCAGTATACTACAAAGTATGCTTTAGTAAACTAAAAAGTTTACTAAATACAGCCACTGGGGGTGCATAAGCGTACTCTTGGTGCTGGTCCCAAGCCCGGATAAATTGGAGAGGGTTGCGTCAGGAAGGGCATCCAGCATAAAACTGTGCCAAATCTAACATGTGGAATGAAAAGAGAAATACCATACCGGATCGGTTGGGGCCCGGGTTAACAACAACCGCCTCTGGTACTGTTGGTCAACAGGGTGCCGGTGGAAAGTGTGCTACTGTTGCGCCAAAATGGAGAAGGAGAGGGGGGAGGCGTGTTAGGAGAGAGTGTGAAAGATGGAAGGGAAGGAGCTTAGAATTGAGGGTAGGAAAACTGAATGTGGGAACATTGACTGGCAGAGCGAAAGAGTTAGCAGGTATGATGGAAAGAAGGAAGTTGGACATTTTGTGTGTGCTGGAGATGAGGTGGAAAGGAAGCAAGGCCAAGAACATTGGAGATGGATGCAAGTTGTTTTATTATGGAGTGGATGGAAAGAGAAATGGTGTTGGTATTGTTTTGAGGGGAGAGTTGGCCGACAGTGTGATTGATGCAAAGAGGGTGTCAGATAGAGTGATAGGCATGAAGTTGGAGATTCAAGGAGTGGTAATCAATGTTGTGTGTGTGTACGCCCCACAGGTTGGATGTGAGAATGAAGAGAAAGAGTCTTTCTGGGAAAAAAATGGATGAAGTGGTAGAAAGCATACCGAGGGAGGAGTGCGTGCTGATAGGAACAGATTTCAATGGACATGTTGGCGAGGGAAACAGAGGAGATGAGGACATGATGGGCAGATATAGTGTAAGAGAGAGAAATGTGGAAGGGCAAATGGTGGTTGATTTTTCAAAGAGGGTGAATTTGGCAATAGTCAATTCATACTTCGAGAAGAAAGAGCAGCACAGGGTGATGTTTAAGAGTGGAGGAAGATCTACACAGGTGGACTACATACTCTGCAGAAGGGGTAACCTGAAGGAGATTGGAGACTGTAAAGTGATGGCAGGGGAGAGTGTAACTAGACAACATCAAGTGGTCGTGTGCAGGATGAGCTTGAAAGTGAAAAAGAGGAAGCGTGAAATAGTGGAGCCGAAGATTAAGTGGTGGAAACTAAAAGAGGTTGAACATCAGAAGGAGTTTAGGGAAGAAATGAGACGAGCATTGAGTGGTCATGGAAGTCTGCCAGAAGATTGGAATACTACTGCTGTACTAGTAAGAGAGGCAGCAAGGAAGGTGCTAGGGTGGTCATCGGGAAGGAGGAAGGAACACAAGGAGACATGGTGGTGGAACAAAGAAGTGCAGGAAATTATAAAAGAGAAGAGGCTAGCAAAGAAGAATTGGGATGATCAAAGAGATGAGGAAAGCAGGCGGTTATACAGAGAGACAAGACAGAAGGCAAAAAGAGCTGTAGTGAAGGTGAAAGCAGATGCATACCAGGAGTTGTATGAAAGATTGGAGACCAAAGAAGGAGAGAAAGACCTGTACAGACTAGCTAGGCAGAGAAACAGGGAAGCGAGGGATGTACCGCAGGTAAGAGTGATGAACGCTGTAAATGGAAATGTGCTGACAAACAAAGAGAGTGTATTAAGAAGGTGGAAAGAGTACTTTGAGGATTTATTAAATGAGGAGAATCCAAGAGAGAAAAGGTCAGATTCATTGGAGACCACAAATCAGGAAGCAGAGTTGGTTAGTAAGGATAAGGTGAGAGCAGCCATGAAAAGAATGAAGACTGGGAAAGCAGTCGGACCAGATGGTATCCCGATTGAGGCTTGGAGATGTTTGGGTGAGACCGCTGTGGAGTTCCTAACAAGATTGTTTAATAAGATCCTAGAGAATGAGAAAATGCCAAATGAATGGAGAGTGTGCTAGTCCCAATATACAAGAATAAGGGAGATGTACAGAGCTGCAGTAATTACAGAGAAATAAAATTGATGAGCCACACCATGAACTTATGGGAAAGGGTATTGGAGGCGAGATTGAGAAGAGAGGTAGCAATCTGTGAACAGCAGTACAGGTTTATGCCAAGGAAGAGCACGTCGGATGCAATTTTTGCTTTAAGAATGTTAATGGAGAAGTACAGAGAAGGCCAGCGAAAGCTACATTGTGTGTTTGTAGACCTGGAGAAGGCATACGATAGAGTGCCGAGAGATGAGTTATGGTATTGTATGAGAAAGAGTGGAGTGAATGAGAAGTATATTAGAGTGGTGCAAGACATGTATGAGAACAGTGAAACAGCAGTGAGGTGTGCAGTTGGAACAACTGAATGGTTCAAGGTTAAGGTGGGACTTCATCAAGGATCTGCTTTGAGTCCTTTTTTGCTTGCCATAGTGATGGATAGCCTGACGGACGAAGTGAGGCAAGAGTTGCCATGGAACATGATGTTTGCGGATGATATTGTGATATGTGGTGAAAGTAGAAAGAAGGTTGAGTTGGGTTTGGAGAGATGGAGGTATGCATTGGAACGAAGAGGAATGAAGGTGAGCAGGAGCAAAACAGAATGCATGTGCATCAATGAGAATGGGGATGAGAGTGTAGTGAAGATGCAAGGAGTAGACATAAAGAAAGTTGGTGAATTCAAGTACCCGGGGTCAACTGTGCAGGAAAATGGGGGCTGCTATAGTGAGGTGAGAAAGAGAGTGCAGGCAAGGTGGAGCAGTTGGAGAAGGATTTCGGGAGTCATTTGTGATGGGAAAGTCCCAGCAAAAGTGAAAGGTAAGCTGTATAAGACAGTAGTGAGACCAGCTGTGATGTATGGATTGGAGACCATACCCTTAACGAAGAGACAGGAGGCAAAGTTGGAGGTGGCGGAGTTGGAGGATGTTAAGGTTTGCAATGGGAGGTTGGATAGGATAAGGAACGAGTACATCAGAGGGACAGCACATGTGGAGAGCTTGGGAATTAAGCTAAGAGAGATGAGACTGAGATGGTATGGGCACATCCTGAGAAGAGATGCAGAGCATGTTGGAAGGAGAATGTTGAGGATGGAGCTGCCAGGCAAACGAAAACGAGGAAGGCCAAAGAGGAGATACATGGATGTGGTGAGAGAGGACATGAAAGTGGCAGGTGTGGTCGAGAAGGATGCGGAAGAGAGGGAGCAATGGAGATGAAAGTAGAGGTCTGCGCAGGTCGGATTTTTCAGTCCCGCTCCCGCCCGCGCCTGCATTGTGCAGTCCCACTGCCGCCCGCGCCCGCAAAGAATTATGATTTTCAGTCCCGCTCCCGCCCGCGCCCACAAAAAAAATTATGATTTTCAGTCCCGCAAATCCTGCCCCTGCCCGCAAATCCTGCCCGCAAATCCCGCATGATGCAGACGTTCACGTTATTTCTCAGGAAAGTTCTTGTCTTGACACAGCGTGATGGTGCCCCGCCCCCTACTTTCAGTGGATTTGAGCATAAATATCTACAGCTCACGTTTATGTTTCTTATTATTTAATTTGTTTCTGAATTCAGCATGTAGTATCTCTAATAATAATAAGTGCTGTCAAGCGATTAAAATATTTAATCGCGAATCACACATTTTTATCACATGAGAACCCATTGTAATTCTCTGGTCAGCATAAAAAAGTGAATGGGCTTGCTTTGTACCAATGGTGTGTTTTTTTTTTGCAAAGCAGAGCTAGTAAGAGAAGTGAATTGATTTACTGCTTGAGTTAGTCTACAACTTTAATCAAAGAGACAGGTTACACAGTGACGGTAGGCTTGACTCAATGCTATCCCAGAAATCCTTCCTGTAATATGCAAATTTGGCTGCCTCTGATTGGATTTCATCATGAAAGATCCGCTGTGGCGACCCCTAATCGGGAGCAGCCAAAAGAAGAAGAAGAAGAAGATACTTTAGTAAACTAAAAAGTGGACTGGAAGTATAAAACAAGTAAACTCCTACTATATTTCCAGTATACTATGAAGTATGCTTTTGTAAACTAAAGGGTGGACTACAAGTATAGAACTAGTAAACCATTAGTATATAAGTTTACTTGTAGTATACTTGCAGTACAAAATAAAAATACTAGTTGTATACTCAGAGTTTACTCCTCTTAGACTTAAAGTATACTTTTTATAAACTAAAAGTGGGCCAATTTAGTCCCAAGAAGTATTAGATTAGTTTACTTACAAGTATACTGTAAGTACATTGATATCAGTATACTTGGTACACAAAAGTATACTTCAGGAAATATATATTTAACTTTACTTAAGTATAATTAATAAAATGAACTTGAAGTATACTTCTTTTTGATAAGGGACCCCAAAAAGAGATTCTGGGCAGGCCAGTGCTTACACACCTGTATTGGCCTTGGATTTCTACAGAACAAAGTTCTAATTATGTCTTAAACACAACAGATACACAAATAAATGACAGGTTTATGCCACAGATTCCCAACCCTGGTCCTCAAGTACCCCCTGTCCTGCACATTTTAGTGTTTCCTATGTTCTTCAATTCAGAAAAGGCTGTTAAGTAGCTGATTAGTTAAATCAAGTTTGTTGGGAGCTGGGGGAAAAAAGAAATAAAAATGTACAGGGCAAGGGCTTCTCCTGGACCAGGGTTGGGAACCTGTGCTTAATGCAACAAGGCATACTCACACACTCCTGACTGGCATTACAAACGATGCTGTTCATAAATATGCTGAACCAAATAAAGAAAACGTGAAAGTCTAATTAGCTAAGTTTTAAAAACAAGTATAATATCAAGACAATTGGAGATGCTGTGTAAACTTTAAAAGAAATGGTCCCTGAAGTTCACGGCCTATTTGATC